>NW_012115055.1:8220693-8246495 GCF_000951035.1 Colobus angolensis palliatus | reverse complement strand
GTTTGGAAAATCCTTCAAATATGTTGTGTTCATTGTTACTTGTATAAAATCTACTGCAGCATAAACTAAAGCCTTAACATTAATCTTATTGTCACAGAGAGTATAAAGGAAAGATAAAACTTATTGGGTTAATGTAAAAATAGATCATAACAAAGGCATGAATCATAAATATGTAAAATGGTCAAATGGGAATATTTTCTATTCTCTTTGTCATTTTCAAGGGAAATGTTACCATTTGCTTGCAGAGATATATACTCTTATTTTGTTCCTAGGATCATGCACTAAAATTACTACTCTGTTCTATTTTAATGGCATGTGAATTCATTACTTAAAATTAAGTCATTAAAAGCAAATGTTATATGGATTTATATTTTTAAATTTATTTTCAGAATTTTCTCTTTATCCATATATGTTATAACTTTAATTTCTAATTAAAAAATGCTTTTAAAATTTTTCCATTTTCACCCTCTTCTAACAAGCTCTGTGCCAACCCATTTACTTCATTAGGCTACGAATTTCTCCCTCAGTTAGTGGTTAGTGGGTGCTGCAGCTCTTCCATACCCCATTACTTTTCAATTGTCTTCTCCGGAGTACCACAGCATAGAGCAAAATTAGATGATATAGAAGAGTAAACAATGTTTCCCATCACCCATTTTTTAATCTCCTATTTTTTTTTTTTACTTTCTCTTTCACTCTTTGTTTCCTGTTATGCTTCCAGTACAACCCACTGGATCTGTAATGTTTTGTGAATATCTGCCTAACCTTTCTTCTTATCTGCTTAGCATCCCATCATCTGAGATCTGTGCTCTTTTCAACGTGACAGCCAACTAATCTAAAAATGTAGTTGCTAGCTGTGTGTAGAAGATGTATTCATTATTCGTATGCTCATAAAAGGTTAGCGTCATGCTTTTACAGGTAATTTTTGCATAAGTAATGTTGAAGCAAGAACAGTATAAAATAAAATAAAAAACTCAATGATCTTCACCAAAAACTGACAATTTATTTACTATATTTATTTTTAATTGACCATATAAACATATAATTCTACATAATTGAAATAATAATGTGAGATACAATAATTTGTTAATTCATTAAGCATTTTTTGAGTATTTACATTGAATTTGAAATTTGTTGGTTGGTGCTTTTCAAACCTAAGTTCAGACTACATGGATCTTGTCATGTATTAAGAGGTATAACGAATAAATAGAATAATGCCACACAGAGTGATAGCAACCGTGTTAAAAGCACTTATAGTGTATCATGAAAACACTTCAGTGAGCAGCCAGTCAAATTTCTAGGAAGGAGTTCAATCAGAAGTGATACCCCAAATGAGACATAGAGAATATAAACACTATAAAGCAAGATAGATTATGAAGTATTCAATAAACAAAATTTGAGGCAGAGAGAACAACTAGACAGAAAGCAAAGGAACCACAAGAGTGAGTGCAAAGTGCATGATTTACCTGTGCTTGAATTTATAAAGAAAGTGTTGGGAGTAACAAGTAGAATCTTGGATAAGAAGATCAATGCCAGGTCATGGAAGATGCTGTTGACCACACTAGAGATTTTGTTCGTATGCCTAATGATGTTTGGGGCTCTTAATAAACATCAGGCTGAGAAATAATTTTTATGTTAGGAAAATACGTTTTTCTGCTTCATTTTGTTTTGAAATTTTTGCTTTGTTTTGCTTTTTTTTTAGAGAATGGATGATGTGGTTTGCTTCTCTGTCCCCACTCAAATCTCATCTCAAATTGTAATCTCCATAACCCCACGTGTCAAGAGAGGGACCTGGTGGGAGGTGATTGGACTATGGGGGCAGTTTCTCCCATGCTATTCTTGTGATAGTGAGTGAGTTCTCATGAAATCTGATAGTATTATAAGTGTTTGACAGTTTCTCCTTTACACACTTTCTCGCTTGCCTGCCCCAATCTAAGACATGGCTGCCTGCCACTGTGATTGGAAGTTTCCTGAGGCTTCCCAGCCATGTGGAACTATAAGTCAGTTCGACTTCCTTTCTTTATAGATTGCCCATTCTTGGGCAGTTCTTTATAACATTGTGAGAAAAGACTAATACGATGGAAGATAGATTTTAGGCAACAAGTCTGGGGGCATGAAGGGCAGTTCTATGGTGGCTGCTACACTAAATCAGGTTTGGTAAAATGAGGGGCTGACTAAGGTCATAAATAAGGTTAAATTACTAGAACTTGGATTTGTTTTTGTTTTTTTTTCCTTTGGTGAGGTAAAAGAGGAGACATTGATGACTCCTACATTTTTGGATTTTCCAACTGAAATGTTACAACCGTCAGGGTCTCAAATGAAACCTACAGCAATCAAGGGTACAAGAAGAGTATAGCCAATATGACCTCCCTAAATAAAACACTTTTTTCACAATTGATGGGGCACCCCAAGTAAGATCTATGCCATTCAGGACCCATGAGCCATGGAAAATGAAAGAGAATTGGGCATACATATGGAGGTGTAGACAGTTGATTCATCTGAGAAGAGCAGAATCTGGGAACATTTGCTGAGATTTCTGGTAGACTTCTGGTTCACATTAAGGAAAATTGTAATTAAATTATAGCTAAAGCCATATAAAAGAGAATGGCAGTTAATAAAAGAGTGGTCAGTTAAAATTTGGGAGCTTGCAACAGTTTGAGGAGCGGCACTATAGTTTTCTTCTTTGTGAGAAAGACTTTAAGGGAAGACTTTGAAAATATATTTAAATAGCATAAATATGATATCTGTGTATCTCTCTATTTCTATAGCTGTATGTATCATTCCTTTCTACATGCTTGTTGGACCTTGGAGTTGTTGAGTCACTTGGGTTTACACATGATGGTTGCAAATTTCATCTTTACATTCTTAGTGTAGGTGTATTCTCTGTAAATGTTGTCTAAAATGAATCAGAAATTTCTGCCCACCCAGGCAGCCATAGAGCTGACTGCTACATTTGTGACAAAGCCCTGTTAGTTAGAGGAAGGTCAGCAACAACCAGGGTACCATTCAAGGAGCTGGCTTTGAATCTACTTTCCAGTACTCAGTCCGTTGTTACTCTTTTTAATTCCCTGTGATTAACAGGCATCAAAGTGAAGGACCATTTATTATGTGGATAACCACATGATTTATTCAATCTTCACAATACAGATTCACAGGGACTTTTCTCAAACTCTCTTAATTGACCTACAAGGTCTCATTCTTCCTTTCCTAGAAAGCTGTATTTCTGCCAGTGTCCCCATCTCATTGACAAAACTGTCAAGAACTGTGAATAGTTTGAAATGTTACCCTATTTTCAAGCTGAAATATTTGCCTCACAATTTCATGAATGCTGTCAGAAGACATGACCCTCTTGGATGAAAGCAACTAAATTAGTCGATCACTCTGATAGCAGTAGTCAGAAGAGCAGGTTCTTCTTGCCTTCTGTTCCCTAAGCTCAAATTTCTACAGTGTGGTGCAAAGAGAGAATTACACACAATGGGATGAATTACAAAGGAGAAACTCTTTTCTTAGGAAATGCAAATCTTTTACAGGATGGGAATCAGGGAATCATGCCTGTTACTTGCTCTGGAGGGAAACACTATCTCTATCTTCCAAGATTGTTTGCTATGCAAACAGCAAAGTAGTCTGAAGCAAAAGCAATCAGTGTCTCTGCTCACAAGACGTATAAAAAGGGAGGGTACACATGGAGAATTATCTCCCAGAATGTAAATGCAGAGAAAAAGAAAACCTGCACTCTCGTGTAGATAAACAAAAAAGGAGCTTTCCAATGTTTTTTCTTAAAAATGAATGATATTATCTGGCTCTTGTCTCACACATGGATGAGGCATTTTGAGGAGGCCTCAAAATGACCACTTTTTAATTAACTGCCATTCTCTTTTATATGGCTTCAGCCATAATTTAATCACCATTTTCCTTAATGTGAACCAGAAGTCTACCAGAAGTCTCAGCAAATGTTCCCATGCCTCATACATGGATTAAGACCTACTTGCTACAGGCTTTGTAATAAAACTAGAACAGAGTGTCATCCAGAGAGAGAAGTGAAAGGCCTGCTTTTAGAGAGTATAGCTTATGCTCTAGAACTGTTAGATAATTTGGCAAAATTGTTTTGGAGAAAACACCTGCTATTGGCGATGATAAAATAACTAAGACTAGACTTAGCCAACCAGTACAGTTTGGATGTTGAAATGCAGGCAGTGCCTGAAGGCACTTTCCAAATGGCAGTGCAGAGAAGGGATTCTGAGCAGATCATGGTCTTATTGAACTGAGGTGACAGAGATCGAGCTCAAAGTTATACAGTGCTTACGACATAAACTGGATTGTATCCTATATATGTAGCTTCTTTTATTTGCCATTTCTACGTATTCCTAGGGTTTCATTTATTCTACTATACGTTACGTTTATATTTACCCTTAGTTGTCTTTTAAGCCACAATAAAATAATACCATACCAAAGTAATAAAATTTTGATTTCTAGAGGGAAGATCTTCAGGTAGAAGCCAAGATAGATATGTTTAGTCCAATGAGATTGCTGCAAGTTATAGCATTCAATATGAGCCTGAGCTTTTGTTTTTTCTTAATGCAGTGAAGCTTTAGTTTTTATATCATGGGTTTCATGTCTCTGTCTTTGACATAAATGGTAGATTTTGAAATTTGGTATGTTTTCTTAAAATGATATATTAATTACATTTTCCATGACCAGGAACTAGCATAAGGCCATGTTTTAATGATATGGTAACATTATTTCTCAGTATTATTGGAAATTTATTATGGAGCAGCAGTTTCTTAAGAAACTTATAAGGTGATTTTGAAGTTTTCTCAATTCTAGGGTAAGGGGGTGTGTGATGCAAGTCACAAGGCTATTCTTTGACACATTTGATATATATGTTTTTGGAATATTGACTTTTTGACCATTTTATTAACTGATCTTTTGGTATGACCACCAGTGAAAGTCAACAGTTGCACTCCACTGTAAACTGTTTTCTTGTGGCATTTCTTCAGCTTTTGATGATATTATTTTCTGACAATTTTAGTATTTGTACTTACATGTTTTTAAAGTTTCCTTTGTATATGTGTGTATATGTACACACATATACATATATGCATATATTTACATGTTCCATAATCAAGTGCATACGTATAGAATGTCACTTTGTATGAAGACAATTCAAAAATATAATTATTCTAACATTGTCATCTTTTTTCTCCTTTATAAGTACATAGATTATCTTGCACTTTATGCTCCTGAACATACAGATTTTTATCATTGTAAGCTGATTCAAATGGCCATTAATTTTGACCAAATGGCAAATATTAATAATTTTAATATTTCATTGTCTACTTAATTATTACCACTTGCCCAGTAATAGCCCCTTTAAGATGGCTTTAATACCTATGCAAACCTCAAAACTATCCTAAAATTTGAACTTTTACAAGAGGTTCCATACTCAGGCCTTTATTTTTCTTGTCCCATGGCACATAATCAAATGTGCTTCAAGGAGCCCTAGTTACTTTTAGTAGACATTAGTAATGGAAACAAAATAATATCTCAGTTGTTTTGTATGGGCTTTCATGAGAGTTTTTCATGAAAAAAAGTGCAGTTATAATATTAAGATATGGTTAGGAATAATAGAGTTAGAAAAATATGTATTTTATAAGTCATGATTTCCAATTAATGTTTTCGTTATTACACTAGTTATAGCTTTCCTTCAATGTGAGGGGTTATGGATACCAAAGATGTTCTCATTTATTGATAGTACCTCCTCTGTACCTTTTAAACTTCAAGATTTTAGACTCTTAGCATAGTGAACGTCCATGTCAGTTCGATTTATAGATGTTATGATATTGGTTGGGAACAACAACGGTATAGATTTTATAAGGACTGGGTCTTCTTTTTACTGCCTGTGAACTCTCAGTTTCAATGGAAGTTTCCTTGAGGGACAACCAATCCCGGTTCATCACAGAATACATCAGTCTTTTCAGGGTTAATTATGACAGTTCTTCAGGCACACATTGAAAAGCACATGAGTTGACACTTTGATTTCACAGCTGCAGTTTTCAAAGCCAGAATTCTTGAAATTATTGTTCTTCCCTGTTAACTTTCTCCTCCACATCCAATTTTCTGTCAGGTTCTCTCACTTATATTTCCTGAATATTGTTAGAATCCTTCCCCTCTGCAAGGTCATTACTGTCACTGCCCATGATCAGGCTATTTCTCCTCTCATTTATAGTATTATCCTCTTAACTTTTCTTTATTTCTCAAGCTTTGACCCTTCCCTGCCATTCCTTCCCATGCTGCTGTCAGTGACTTTTATACAATGAGTATATAATGGCATTTTATCTCTTAAAATGCTTCCATGGTTTTCTGCTACATTTAAAATGAAATTGAAATACCCAACCATGGCATAGGAGACACTTCATTCCAGCTGATAATCTCTTCAGCTTCTCATGACATCAACATCACTTGCTAAACGGAAGAAACTTTTCCAAAATTGTCATTTATTTTTCTCTGAATTACAAACCACTTTTTAAAAATGTTCCTGCTAAACTCATTTTTTTCTTTCCTCGGGATCAATTTTTTCTTTAATGTATAGATACCTATCTGCCTATCCACTGCTTCCTTGTCTGCTCATCTCTCACTACTCTGTGTTAAGTATCTGTGATAGGCAGAATAATGCCCTCATACTCAAAGATGCCCATTTCCCAATCTCCAGCTCTGAAAATATGTAATGTAAAATTGCAAAAAGAATTGAAATATAATTAAGGCAAAGGACACTGATTTAGGAATATTATTTTATATTACCTCTGTGGGGCCAGTTGCACCATGTGAGCCTTTAAAAGGGAAAGAGGAAGCCAGAAAAGTGAGTCAGAGAGATTTGGTATGAGAAGGGCTGCACCCACTGTTGCTGGTTTTGGGGGAAAGGAAGTAGGCTAGCAGTCAAAGAATATGGCAGCCTATAGAAGTTGGGAATGGTCCACAGTTTACTACCAGAGAAACATAAAGACCTTAGTTCAACAGTTGCAAGGAACTGAATTCTGGCAATAATACAATTGAGGAGAGACATGAATTTTCTTCTAGGAGCTTCCAGAAAGAAACAGAGCCATGCAGATGCCTTTATGACCCATACAGTACTTCTAACATATAGAACTCTAAGAATATCTCTCTTATATACTCTCTTTTATGTTTATTAAAACACTCACTACACAATATCGTGGTTGCCAGTTGGCTTGCCAGTGTCTCAAAAGAGTTTTCATTCTTAGCAACCTGCAGAGTGCTGGGAACATAGTAATTATTCAATACATCATAGATAAATTAGTATATAAATGTAGCACAATTCATACATTTAATTTATCTTCTGTCCTTTATTCCAGATAAAAAATACTCTTAAATATCATCTTTAATTTTTAATTAAAATATCTGTTCCTTTCTCTTTTATTTTCATCCTCTTCATTCTTTTGCTTTTTTTCTTTACATTTACTTTATTTTATCTTTTCTGCCTCTTTACATGAAAAAAAAAGGTTCAATATTTTCCAAATACCAACAGATTTGGCTATTGAACACTTTAAACCTTTTTTCACTTCTGTTCCCCTCCAAAGAAAACAGAGTCAATGCAAGAATAATTAATTTGATAATTTAGTACAACTTACTGACAAATAACTTACATTAGGCACAAAAATTATTTGGCTAAGCAAAGTGCTATAACATTTCTTTTTGACATTCAATAATGGTAAATAAATGGAAGAAGTATAAATAGATTGCATTCAAAGTGACAACTATGCGCAGTGTTTAGTTTCAACTACTTCAAAACTTTAAAACTCCATTATGAACTACAAGAGTTTACAAATAGGCTCAATTAATTAAGCTTTGGCTAATAACTTAGCATCACTATGTTGATTGCAATTTTCTATATATGAAATTATATTACTTATTTTCAGGAAGCATAAGATTTGCATTGTGTATTCAGTTCATATTAGATTAATTGTAGTACAGCCTTAGAAGTTGGCCTGACTTTGTCTTTACTCATCATATGACTACTTTCAAATACAAAATAGATCTGGGTAAAGAAAGAGAGAGTGGAAAAAGATGGTTAATTAATAATATTTGAATTTATCTTGTCATCATGGGTAAGTGTTATTAGAAATATATTAACCCTTTTATTCCAAAATATACATTTTTTCTCTCATGTCACCTTTTTCAGGAAAGGAAATTTGGGGTAGAAGAGAGATAATAATTTTATATTCAGATCGACAAGCCATTCTAACAAAATAGATTACAATATTTATTTACTTACTTTGCTTTTTCAATGATATGTTCTTCTTTGCAAACAGTTAGACAATGGTGGAACATTTGATAAACATATTTAGGAGAATAAACTTTAGATGAAAGTGGTCCACAAACCAACTCTGTAGAAGATGATAGAAAGAGTTTCTCTGGGCTGCATCCTCTGCTAAAGGAAGATGAACCGTATGAGGGCGCTTTCAGCTCTGCTTCTTAGATTTCCAGTGGGATTATTGGAAGGTGCTTTTAAAGGCAAGCAACTCAGGATGGTCAGTGTGAAGCTTCAGCATCCAGAATATTGAACCCTCTCTCTTCACTTCACATACAGTGGCTGCACTTAACGTTTTTCCACATCAAGTACTAAGATTCTATGTAACTTTTATTTAAAACTTCTAAATGCTTTTATATTTAAACAGATAAATTATAGTATGTCAAATATTTTGTCTAGATCTAAAATGCTGCATTTCTAAGTAAAGGGATATGTTGTGAAAAGGAAATGGTCATGAATAAGATAAACTCTTTATTTATAACCTACTAATCTTAAAATTATCTTACCAGAAATTGTTATTTCTTACTATGCAGCCAGTGGCAGTTGTTGAAGAAAGATTATATTGGAAGACAGAATGTACAAGACAAACAAAATAAATTCTACCCTAAACCATGACTGGTTTGAGACTAGCAAAATTATATAAAATGAATCAATAACTGCCAGACAATGTGAGACTCAAAAAGATGCTCTATAGGCTTATGAGCTTGTTAAATAGAGTCTTAAAATACACTATAACATTTATTTTAAAATATGAGGAACAAGTCTCAACAAACCTCAAGAATAAACCTTCAGAAGATGTTACCATGTCATAGAGAGATTCAGCTAAATATCAATAATTAACTTAGAAAATTCTCAAACTGTTTGAAATTTAGTGTTCTTAACAATAATAAAAATACAACATCTTATAAATTATGCTATGCAGCTAAAGCTTATATAGAGGAAAATATGTAATTGTAGTTCTTATAATTGAAAGGTTGAACAGTTAACACAGTCTGTTTATCCAGCTTAAGTTGTTAAAAATAGGCGTAAAAATCAAGAGCATAAGTAAGACAGATAAGATAGTGAAATATTGAAATCAAATTTAAAATTGTACAAAATCCTTCTAAACTCTTGTTTGTTATTTGAAAATGTATAATTGTAAACAATTTCCACCAAAATTAAACAAAGATATATCAATATCAGAGGTGAAAAAAGAGGCATCACTACATGTGCTATAGTCATTAACAATAGATCTTACTGAATGCTTTCCCTGAGACCACCAATTACCACTTCTGTTTATAACTGGCCCACAGCTCTTAGGAATAAAGTAAAAAGGAAAAATTAAAGGAAGTTGGAAAGAAATAAATAAGTCTGTCTCGATCCATGTACAACATTATGGTCTATATGAATAATCCAAGAAAAACTCTGAATTATAGAAATTTGTACAAACTTTTAGCAAGGTTATCAGACACACTAATGTCAAATATCAATTTTTATATAAAAGCATCCAACAAATAGAATATATCATTTAAATGAATATTACTATAAACAAGCATCTAGAATAAACCTAGAAAGAGTTATGCAAGAATAAAACAATACTAAATTTAACTGAGCAAAATCATAACAGGTCTAAATAGATAGAAGTATAAACTGCATTTGATGTTTGTGGTTTGGAAGATTCAACAGTGTAAAATCGTCAATTTTTTTCAAATTAGTTTACACATTCAAAGAAATCCCAAAGAAAATATTAGAAAAGAGAGAGAGAGAGGGAGCGAGAGAGTGTGTATGTGTATGTGTGTGTGTATGTGTGTGTGTACTGACAAACTAATTCTAATTTTATATGGACAAGTAAGAGGCCAACAGGAAGTAAAGCATCTGAGGAATGAAATTTGAGAAGCACCTTATGTGATACCAAGACTTTTAGGCCCACAAGAATTAAGACAGTATGGTACTGGCTCAAAGATAGACAAGCCAGTTAATGTGATCATGAACTGAAGGCATACAAAGATTTTCTAAAATGAATGCAAGAAAACAAGCAAAAACAACTAACCATAAAATTTGAAAGTTGGAAAACAGTATAATTAAGATCTTCTATTAATCAAAAACTTTAAAAATTGAAAAGGCAAACCACAGGCATAAAGAATATAGTTGATTACTTACACTGATCAATGGATTCACACATCAAATGTATTAAAAATTTCAGTATATAAAAGTGATAAATGTAATAACAAAATGAACTAGAAACAAATAGGCATTTCAAATAAACAAGATAAATGAATGACTAATAAACATATGAAGAGAGGCTCAATATCATTGTTTATCAGGAAAATGCAAACTAAGCCACAATGAAATTATTATCATCAAATTATTTTTACTATAATAACCAACACATCTATAATGCCATCTTTGTGCCAAGCATAGCTGTAAAAGTGTTATATATGTTTACTTTATAATCTTTACAACTATATTATTTTTGTTTTCATGTGAAGAAACACAAAGTGGCCAAATAATTTACAAGATGTTTTAGAACTTCTGAATGGGAGAGTCAGTATTGGCATATTATTTATTTAAGCTGGAATTATCATATGAGAAATAAAAGCTTTCATTCTTCTCTGTGAATTTCTTTACATATAGTGACATATTCTTCAGAATTAAAGAGCAGAGGAAAAGATTACACCATATACTTTTTACAGATTTATGAATGTATAATTGATATATCTTAAAAACCACACCTATTTAATGTATAAAATTTGATGAGTTTGGATATAAGTGTATACACATGATACCATCACCTCAGTTAAGGTAATAAACATATCCATCACTTCTAAAGGTTTTCCCATGTCCTTTTGTTGTTTGTTTGTTTGTAAGAACACTTAACATGAGCTCTGTCCTCTTAACAAATTTTTAAGTTCACAAACAGTACTTTGAATTATAGGCATTACGCTGTATACCACATATCTAGAACTTACTTATTTTGTATAACTGTAACTTTATACCCACTGAACAACAACAACCATCGCATCCTCCTCCTACCTCCTGGTAGCCACCATTCTATTTTTCCTTTCTATACCTTGGCTATTTTAGATATCTCATGTAAGGGAAGTCATTCAGCATTTGTCGTTCCTTCACTGATATTTCACTTAACATAATGTCATCCAGACTCAGGTATGTTGTTGCAAATCTTAGGATTTCCTTTGTTCAGGCTGAATTTTATTCCATTGCATGTATATTTCACATTTTCGTTTTTCTTTACCCATTCATCTGTCAATGGACATTTGGGTTATTTTCATATCTTGGCTATTGTTAGTAATGCTACAATAAACATGGGAGTGTAGATATCTCTCTGAGACCCTGACTTCAAATCTTTTTAATATATGCCCAGGAGTAGGATTGCTAAATCACATCATGGTTACATTTTTCATGTTTTGAAGAGCCTTCATGTTTTCCATATTAGATGTGCCATTTTACAATTATTTCTACCAAAAGTGTAAAGGGTTCCAACCATCCTTTCCGACACGGTTTGTTTTTGTTTTGACAGTAGGCATCCTAAGAGGTAATAGTAATATCTCATTGTGATGTTGCTTTTAATTTTTCTGATGTTCACCAAATCTTAACTGCTATTGCCCGATTCCAAAAGAGCAGCTTGACGTGTCACAGATTCCATATTTTTTGTCATGAAATTGGTAAAAGCAAACACTGAAGAATAGATACACACTCTTCAAGGACTGCAGCCCTGCCTTTTTCTGGCTGACAGATGTGTCCTCAGGGTCTGATGTATTAACTAGTGCATAAATAAATGTGCATTTATTAGGTGAATCTGCTTCTGTTGGATTTGTGTTCTTATTATACACATACAGTTATTCAGGCTTATAATTGTTATATATTCTAACCAACTAGACAGTGAATACTTTGATAGTATAAATATTTCCTTAATCAACAAAACATTTTTACTTCTTTCTCTGCATTTTTGCTCACAGTGTATAAATATTTAAAATGAATATCCCTGTCGCACTCCCTTCTGCCTGGTTAACTCTTAGTCCCTTGCCATAGAACAAATTCTTACTCCTCTGCAAACAACTTCAAAATTAATATTTTTCCTACAGTTTTCATATTAGTTTTTCAATTCTACTCTATCATTACTTCTTTTGTATTGAAAATTGTATATTTATATTTTCCTGGTGATTATGTGATTTATTGATATATAAATTATTGTTATTCAAATATTATGACTTCTGAAAATTAATGTTGTTTGAAAGTTTCTTTGGTTCTATCCTTTATTTTATTTTTCAAAATGGGTCTTAATTTAAACTTACCCTCTAATATATCTTTTGTATTTAAGGACTCACCAACAAATAGTATGTAGTTTTCCCCTGATTCATATTAGAGTCCTAAGTAGATATTAAGTAAAATATTACTAGTTTCCAAAAAAAATCATTTTAAATTTATCTCACAAAGAGTATTGTTTTATCATTTTATTAATCATTTTTATGATTCAATAGAAATTACCAACCGGGCACGGTGGCTCACGCCTATAATTCCAGTGCTTTGGGAGGCCAAGGCAGGCAGATCAAGAGGTCAGGGGTTCGAGACCAGCCTGGCCAATATGGTGAAAGCCTGTCTCTAATAAAAATACAAAAACAAAAAAAAATTAGCTGGGCATGGTGACATGAGCCTGTAATCCTAGCTACTCAGGAGGCTGAGGCAGAAGAATCGCTTGAACCCGGGAGGCAGAGGTTGCAGTGAGCCAAGATAGCGCTAGTACACTCCAGCCTGAGTGACACAGTGAGACTCCATCTCAAAATAAAAAATAAATAAAATTAATTTCTATGAAGTAGTATTTATAATAAATGTCTTATATTCAAACAAACAGCAAGATATCCTATGCTAATTCTAAAATAAATGTACACCCTAATATATATTATAAGCTACTTGGATATTAAATTTTTCATCATTATAAAATTAGCTTTTTACCAATTTTTTCAGGCTTGTATTTTTAAAATATATTTTAAATCTTTTAATTCAAAAATAAAAAGCAAATACATGATAAAATTAGTCAATTTGCCCTCAAGTCACATTTTGTATTTCTAAATGCCAAAGTATCTTCATACTGACAATCTACTTGCCACTGCTTTGAAAAGAAAATTCAGCTTATGGAAGATCATGCTCTTATTTGCAAGTCATTTTCTAACATTGCAAAGTATTTTCACATTAACATTTGATAACCTGTTTATTTTTATTTATGGTAATAATTGTACATATTTATAGGTTATTTGTAATTTTTGATAGATGCAATGTATAATCATCAAATCAGAGCAATTGCAATTCCATCACTTCAAACGTTGATCATTTATTTGTGTTGAGAATATTTCAAATATTCTTTTCTAGCTATTTTGAAATGTACAGCAAATGATTGATAAGTTCAGTCACCCTAGTGTGCAATAAAACACTAGAATTTATTCCTTATAACTATATGTTTGTACGCCTTAATAAACCTCTCTTCACCTTCTATCCCCTCTCTTCTTAGCCTCTCGTATCCAGCATTCTAATCTCTACCTCTATGAGATAAACTTTTAAGTCTCTCACATATATGTGAGAACATAAACATGATAAAGTTTTGAAAATGGCTTTGTAGTTTCATATTAAAACATGTAATCCTAATGTCATTCAAATGTTTACTTTCAATAATGAAGCAGCAGAAGTGGTTAATAGTTTACGTTGTGTCAACTATGGGTCAAAACCTAATACGATAAATTTTAAGAGGTAAGAAGTATATTGCTTAAATATTGCAGTGTCAGTAATTAAATAAAGTGAAAATAAAATTAGGTAAAATATAGTTTTCATTTTCTTTGAAACTGAAGTTTAAAGAAATTTTAAATAGAAAATGAAAAAGAGAAAGTATATGGTTTTTGAAACTTGAAACAAAGCTAGATGGAATCGATAAGATCTAGTATTTGATAGCACAGCAGGGTGACTACAGTCAACAATAATTTATTGTATATTCTAAGAAAACTAAAAGTATAATTGGATTGTTTGTAACACAAAGAAAGAATAAGTGCTTGAAGTTATGAATCCCCTATTTACTGATGTGATTATTATACAATTTATGCCTGTATTAAAATATTTCATGTACCCCATAAATATATATACCTACTATGTACCCACAGCAATTAAAAATTAAAAAGTCAAATTAAATTTAAAAAGAAGACTTCTGACATTTTCAAAGGCTGCTGCTAATAATACTGGTTCTTTATAAAAACTCAGTTAGGAAGGGTATACATTCTCAAACCTGTAGTCCCAGCTAATCAAGAGGCTGAGGCAGGAGGATCGCTTGAGTCCAGGAGTTCAGAGTTAAAATGAGCTATAATTGTACCATTGCACAAAAAATTTTAACTTCAAATGGTGTGGGCATTTCATTTCAATCACTGAGATGGATAAAATACAGTCGTCAGTACTGATTATTTTCTGTCTTTCTGTTTATTAAAATATTTAAACATCTGTGGTACTTTTTCCTTAAAATCCAAGAAAATTTCCCAAGATTTCCCAATTTCCTTAAAATCCGAGAATCATTTCCCAAAACAATTCTGCCTTTTTGCTTTATTTAACCTTGCATACTGCCATTTATGACATCCTCAGTTTTTCTCTATGTTCTTAGTGCCTCACATTTGGAGCTTATTTCCTTCGTACTCTGCACCAGTAGCCAGGTTTTAACCAATCATTACCACTTCTCAAATCTTTTTAAGTCCTGGCTTAATAAGACCAAGGGTCTCATCTACTACTTAAAACTAAAGCGATTAAAATTCCTAATCAAAATGTCATTGATAAATTAACAATCATAGTCCAGGCTGGTTCTTGAGCATTTTTTTCATGTTGATGAGTTTGAGCCTAACCATTGACTTACTGAGTTTTTTACATGAATGTGAAGGGCTTCACAATTGGTTAATTACCCTAGCTATTGTCAACTCTTTCCTGGGTCCCGTGTGTCAGAGAAGAATAGAATATAAATAGACACTGAGGTCAAAAACTTTATCACTTATAGAGCGATGTGGGGCTTTCCAGCTCCTACAGCACTGAAGTGAAATGTGATTTGTTTCTGTGCGTGCCAATGACCAATCAGAAACCAAGGCTGAAGATTAAATGAGTAGATAAGGGTGAAATGATCAGAGATAAAAATAATATTCTTAATATGGTGCACTAACACTGTATCCAGAGAATCATATCTTCAGCTGAGTAAATGTTTCTGATATTTAAAAAATGGTCAATTGCATTCTTATCCATATAGTCAAACCAATATATTAGGACTGGCCAACTTTCTGATACCAGTAGGCAAGTTTATATAAGCATATGTTTTTGTTTTTTTCCACACTCAGTAGCTGAAAAATTAGATTTCATATGCTGAGCATAATCAAACTATATTTGATACAAGTATAGCCTTTGGTTAATAAAAAGATAAGGCCTAGAAAAACACTCTTTCTAAAAATCTATAATAATGAATTATTTGGCCGGGTATGGTGGCTCACACCTGTAATCCCAGGCGTGGGAGGCTGAGGCAGGCGGATCACGAGGTCAGGAGATCGAGATTATCCTGGCTAACATGGTGAAACCCCGTCTCTACTAAAAATACAAAAAATTAGCTGGGCGTGGTGGCGGGCGCCTGTAGTCCCAGCTACTCGGGAGGCTGAGGCAGGAGAATGGTGTGAACCTGGGAGGTGGAGTTTGCAGTGAGCCAAGATTGCGCCACTGTACTCCAGCCTGGGTTATGGAGAGAGACTCCATCTCAAAAAAATAAAATAAAATAAAAATAATAATTAATTATTTATCCTTGAATGTATTCTGCTCTTTAGAGAATATCACCAAAAAAGAATCTTATTCAACATTAAAATGAGTTTTGATCTGGGAACAACATTAATTGTTCATAAAAATCAGGTGTATGTACTGGTTTTGCAAGATCTGAGCACAAATTGATAAAGTAATAACACCTATTACCTAAACTTTTTACTTCGTCTTATCCAATTCATTCGATACACAGATACTAAAGTAAAAATTGATATAATTTAGAGAGGACTAATTAAATGAAGTGAAACTGGTGAAAATTATTAAAAATATGTATATACTACAGAGAACAATATAAATAAATTTCTGGGGAAAAGATATAGAACCAAGTAAAATGTAATATCTAAATGTCAAAATACATAAATCAAGAAGCCTAGAAAATACTCAAGTATTTCTCAAATAATGCATTACTTGTTTCTCTCTAAGAATTGACAAAGGAGATAATGCATAACACCACTAACAACATGACAAGCAAAAGAAAAGGAGCCAAAATTAGAGAAGACAATTAAGTGATGATTAAATTAGGAAATGAAGCAGCGATGAGGGCAAGGACAAATGGAGAGAAATGAGAGAAGAAAGTCATAAAAAACAACTGGTGAAAGCATAAGGAACAATATTTAAAATGTGAATTAAGTAATAAAACTTGCAATCATGACTTTTCAGATTTAAAATCCAAAATCATTAATATGATGCAAATATCCTAAATGGTCTTGATCTTTTATTTTCTATCTTACATTCTTTGTTCTCACCTCCAAATTTTCCATCCTCACCTCCCATCCTCCATACTCCAACCCCTACTTTCCACACATATTGTCACTTCAAATATATTCACATAGTTGATGTCTCAGAGATCCAATCATTCACAAGGATGTAGACATTAAAATACAATAGAATTTTATCAACCCCTATCCCACATGTTATTGACACAGAAGAACACAGGAAATTTCACCTGTGATACAATTACTCTGGACTTGCCATGATATTAACTGAGATGGCTGGTTGTGAATATTGATATTCCACATAATGAATCTGCTCCCCGAACACAAGTTATTAAATAGAACCTAAAAGGACAGTCAAGTTATCCTTTCATACGTAACCTGGCAAAATTGAATACACGGTGATATAATGAGGTACTTTAAATAAAATGTAAAGGGCATTAACAAATCTGATATTATTGTTAGAGGCCTTGTGGCCTTCAGAGATAAAACATTAATTTCCTAAAATATTCCTCTGTTCTGACTTAGTTCAAATATCTGTTTGCACAAGCATCCAACCTACAACATCATCATGTCCAAATAGTTTCATTGCATCCCAGGTGTTCATATGTGGCCATGTATGGTTTTCAATGATTACATACCCAGAAGTATCTGTAAATCACTAAGTTCTCAATTCACCATGATTCATTTGAAACATTTTCACCATAATTGCTTCATTAACCAAGCTTCCAGAGTTGTGATTTTTTTTTTGTTCATTTGTTTCCTAGAAGTACTTTCTGACTCATTGCAAATACATTTGTGTGAAAATGATTCATCAAACTCAGAATTGAGGGCAATTCTTTTCAATAGGACATTGGTTTCTTTCATCTGTTGTGAAATATTTGAAAAAGTATTTTCATCAGAATAAAATCTGTGTCTGTAGACCTACAGTATTATGCATTAATGATTAAGAGTGGAAATTCTGGTATACATGACCTCAAACACTGGCTCTGATATGTATTACCTTTATGGCTTATGGATTATAACATAACTTTTGAGACCCTAAGTTTCTTTATCTATAAGAAGAATATTATGAGCAATATATGCTTATAGTTAATATGAAACGAGATAATACATATAAGCAGTTAGCCCATTCTTCTCATTTACATAATTTACACCTGTGTATTTTACAAATATGCTATTCCTTTTGTTATATTTATTACTGCTGCTGTTACTATTATTCCTACTGGCATATTATTTAAAAATTCTTTTAACAAAATATTTGCTGCTAATTTATTTGTTCTATATCAGTAGCTATATATAATATACACATATACACTACATGCATATATAATATATGATCCATGATGTATTCATTTATATACATATATTTGGTTATATGCTGTCAGCCTAATGTCATTAAAAGGAAATGGAAATATGAGAAAAAAGATCAACATAAATAGTCTTGGGAGATGTATTAATAAATTAGCTCAAGAAAGATTTGTTTATTTTGGCAACATGCAGTCATTAATTCAAGTGAGAGAAACTTATGAACCCGAAGGTAAAAAAATCCATAAGGAATGGTTGTTAATCTTAAGAAGCTTACATTGGATTTCTTTGATTCACTAATTATTGTTGGCGCCTTAGAATATAAATGAGCAATGTTTTGAAATCATTGATGAGAAAGGCTGATTTTTTTTTTATTGAGACAATATTTTTCTAGTGATATGAGGAGCACACAATTTAACTTGGGGAAAAGAAATAAATGTTACATTTTACTTTATAATCAAATTTCTGTAATAATACTAAGCACTGAATCCATTGTTAAGGAGTGAAGTGAAAATTTACTCAGATCTACATATTGTTACTAAATTTTTTAAGTTTATAAATTTATAAAAATGTAACATGTTTTACTATATTATTTTCTCACTTTATCTTTGGCCCAAGGTAAATGATGTATAATGATGTATTATTATTTAGAATAAAAAAAAGAAAAATCCTAGAAATTGGCACATAGGGAATAATTTGTCTGTCCTTTGACATAAGTAATTCTGAGGTGTTGCTGCTCCTGGTTACAATCCCTTTTTTTTTTTTAATATCATGTCCCAGGCAACATTTTTTTTGTTGCAATTGTTTCTGACTTAAAAAAATCATATGACTTCAGTCTTATATATTTATGACAGGAAAATGTCTTCTTAACTTCTTAACTCTATCATTTATCTTAACATTTACCATAGAAGTAAAATATGTGTGCCAATAAGGGTCTGTGTGTGTGTGTGTGTGTTTGTACATGTTTTCACATATATATCATATACAGATTGATATAGATATGCTCGCATATTTTCATAATCATAAAATAGATCTATCTACATATATATATAAATTTGAAAATGTTATCAAAAATTTCTATGATAAAATATTAGTTCACCCCATGTTTTTAAACACTATTCTAAATTTATTGTCCATCAAAGTCATTAAATATAAGTGCCTAATTATTATCTATAAAACCACATTGGTTAGTTAAAACATAATTTGTAACTGTACATTTGATCTCCCAAAATTACTCAAGGCATTGAGGAGCTAAACATGACCTTCAGATGGACAGATGGTTTATACGGTGATGACACTGGTCCTGTTGACCAAAAAAAAGGCATAAAGAGACTGTATGCACATTAATGCTTATTGTATTTTATTTATCAAGGGTTTGATATTTGTTGCTTAGAGAATGTAAAATTATATATAATATAAAACTTAAATATATAATTGTCAACAAGATAAAAACGCCTAACACCTAATGCCTGAAACTTAGATACTATACTTTATGCTTTCTTAAGAGTTAGACCACCAAGAGAGAAAAAATAAAAGAAAGTTTGATACAAGGAAATATTTTAAAATTCTGTATTCATATAGATGAAGTGTCAACATACAGGCATAACAAAAGGAATATGTGGGAAAAGTAAAAGATAAAACATCACTGCTACAGTGAATGTTAGATATAGGGGTAGACATAGAGGACATTTATATTTACAATAAGAAATTAGAGAGCCCAGAAGCTTCTGAGATCAAGATCTTGGAAAGTTCCACAATAACCAGAACTTTAGGAGACTTAAGAATGTTTGAAATCGTAAAGGTAACAGTAACTGTGCCAAGCCAAGGCTAACTCATGTCTGTATACAGAAGAGACAAGCGGTTATACACATCTGCATCTTCATCAGATGAAGCATTGAAAGATTGAAGTTGTATACTGGTTAAAAATCACAGTAAAATAGAGTCGCTCCTCAGTATTCACAGGAGATTGGTTCCAAGACCTCCTGTGGATACCAAAATCAATGGATACTTAAGTCCCTTTTATACAATTATGTAGTAGTTGATTATAACCCACTAACACCCTCTTATATACTTTAAATCATCTCTAAATTACTTATAATACCTAATAAAATGTAAATGATGTGTAAATAGTTTTTATACTGTATTGTCTAGGTAAGAATAAAGTGGAAAAAGTACATATTCAGTGCAGAGGTAGCTATGCATGTTTTTCCAAATGTTTTTGATCCATGGTTGGTTGACTCCATGGTTGCAAAACCCATGGATACACAGGATTGACTCTATTATGGATCGTTTCATATATAAGGCAGCACTGTTTTAGTGCAAAGCTAAACGAAACTATATCTACTTTAGAAGACATGATAATAGCTGAGAATATTGGAAAAAGAAGTTTTTGACGCACATCATGATACAGAAAATCACTCCTCTCCTACAAAAAAAAAAAAACAAAAAAAAACCTACAAGCCAACCATAGGAAGTATTTAATAAGAATGGAATTTAGCTGGATACATGGTAGGTATATAATTGTCAGTTACATTTTTTCTACTAGCAATAAAAATGAGAATGAAATTTAGAGAACTCTGTTACAATAGCCAAAACATTACCTTTCTATGAATGAATCTAGTAAATATATGAAAACTTTGCAATATCTTCACACTGAAAACTGTGCAAAGCATTTCTTAAATTACATCTAAATAAAATGGAGAGTTATTCCAAGTTAATGGATTGTTCTACTCTTACTAGTAAAATGCCTATTTTCCTCAAGTTTCCCTAAAGCTTCTTTGCAATCCCCATAAATATTTCAGCCTGATTCTCCTTTTATGGAAATTGAGAGTATGATCCTAACATGTAGATTGAAAGTCCAATGTCCTAGAATCACTAAAGCAATTTTGAAGCAGAGCAAAGCAGAACAGATATCACCACATACCAAGACTTACTATAAATACATAGTAATACAAACAATGTGACATTGTTTCTTTTTTTTTTTTTTTGACATTGTTTCAAGGACAGACAAATGGTCCAATGGTACAGAATACAGAGTCTAGTTAGAGATGTGCACATTAATCTATAATTGATTTTTTAAAGTCCCCACTACAGATTCTCTGGGGAAAGGATGGTTTTTACAGTCCATGGGAGAAAATGGTTATATTAATTCACTTCTCTTTCCAAACAAACACAAACTAATGTTAAATGGCAGATACACCTAAATATTATACATATATTTATCAAATTTCTAGAAGAAAACACATAAAAGTCTTCATTAACTCAATTTCTGAATAAATTTCTCAAATAACATGCAGTAAGTAGTATATATAATAAACATTGATAAATGATGCTTCATTTAGAAAAAATATTTAGTTTTCAACAAACCTGATAATTAAGGGAAGTGATGCAAAAACAACAGTCTGGGAGAAGATATTCTCTCTCTCTCTCTCTCTCTATATATATATATAATATATATATACACATGCATATGTACACATGCAGAAAAATAGGTTGAATTGAATGTGTGCTTCACAAAAAGATATCAAAAATTTGCATAAACTTGTGGAAATGTTTTATTATTATTGATCACAGATATGCAAATTAATATTTCAATGAACTGTCACTACCTATCAAAGTACCTAAATAAATGGTTGAAAATACCAAGAGTTTCTGAGGATGTGGAATAACAGTAACTATATTGGTAGTGATTACAAAAAATGTAAAAGCATTTAAAAGAAAATGTTTTGATAGAACCTATTTGAAGAAAAATAATAGTATCCTTTCATATGCCTGGAATTAGCAACGCCATTCCTATATTCTATATGTACAACAGAAATACACCAAAACCAATATGAAAAAGTGAACATGGAAATTTATTCATTGCAGCCCCAAACTTGGCAAGATTCCTATATTCTATATGCACAACAGAAATACACCAAAACCAATATGAAAAAGTGAACATGGAAATTTATTCATTGCAGCCCCAAACTTGGCAAGATTCAAATGTCCAATAGCAGTAGAATGAGTTAATCACGATAGTGTTTACAATTGGGTATGATCCTGACTGGAGCATGTTATGAGGGAGTCGGCTTGTGTAGTAGTTACACAATCTTTATGTGTATTACATGTACTGCACATTTAATACATGTAGACTTGTCATATGAGATGACTTCAAAGAGGGAAATAAGAATATTTGGCAATTTTTGTCCATGCTAAATCAACAGTAAATATTATAAAATAATACATTTGCCAAGGAAAAAAATCTTCATTCTGTAGTTCACAAAGTAAGCCATATATAATTGTATTTTATAAACCACATATTAGTGTACCACTGTGAAGTACATGTATTCACAGTTTCTTTGTTTCACTATTGTAATATTATACCAAAAGCATACTATATTATAGACAAGTGTGCAATTTACTTAAAAAGTAAATTAGAGTCATCTTCTATTGTTATCCTATTTTTTAATATCTTAGAACATTGCCTTAGTCCATTCTCACATTGCTATAAAGAAATACTTGAAACTGAGTAATTTATAAAGAAAAGAGGTTTAATTGGGTCACAGTCCTGCAGGCTGTACAGAAAGCATTGCCGGGGTGATGCCCCAAGAAACACAATGATGGCAGTAGGTGAAGAGGTCACTGACACGTGGCCAGAGCAGGAGAAGAGGGGAAGGTGCTACGAAGTTCAAACAAGCAGATCTCAGGAGAACTCTATCACAAGACAGCAGTAGGGGGATGGTGCTCAACCATTAGTAATAACCCTCATAAGCAAACCACCTCCCACCAGGCCCCTCTTCCACACTGGGGATTACAATTCGACATGAGATTTGGGTGGGAATACAAATTCAAACCATATTAAGTATGGTATTCTAAAAAAGACTGTAGCAAAGCATTCACTTTCAGGTTTATAAGGACTCTATAATCGCATGAGTTTACTGTTACATAAAAATGAATGACCTTTCATAGCATTTTACTACAAATAGCTTTCATTTTTGAAAATTGTAAGATTTGAAAATAAGGAACCCACAACAGTGGAAGGAATTTGATTCTAAGTTTTGAAGATTGTTAGAAAACAAAAATTATGTATACAGTGCCAACTGTGTGTGACACAATGTTACTTTTGTCCTAGAAATGTAATATATTACTTAATCTAACAATAATTAGAGTATGTATTGTTATCTTTTTTACAGAATTCAGAACTAATGCCTACATTTAAAACAAATGCTTATATCTTCTATTGTGCATAGTGGCACAAAAAAGAGTGAATTTTTCCTGGAATAACAGCCACAAGTTCAAAACCCATTACAACATTAACAGTGTGCTTCTTAAAACTGCTCCTGCCAGAAATCCTTCCAAAAATGGCATATTTGGGTAGAATTAAACAAGAATCATTCTTGGCTCCCTTTATTAAAAGTGTGTTTTCTTCCTCTAAGTCTGTAGGATTTGGAGCAAGCCAAAATATCCTTGGATAAAACTTTTAAAATTCCTTTTAATAATGTCAGAATGTTTGTGAATTTAAATTGGAATATAGATAACATTTTACTGGCATTTTGGGTCAAGAATGAAGATTATTCTCAGCTGCTCTAATATCTGATAGAGTAGGAAACATTATTTTCTATAATAGTTTTCAGGTAAGAGACAAAGGAGCCCAAAGCAAAGCAGCCAAAGTTACCTTTGTTTCTGACAGTCATTCTGGGTTGTCTCCTCATCACTATCTCCTAGACATCTTCCTTGCTATGAAAACTCCACATGGTCTCACTGTTCTCCAATTTGCTTTCAGCAGTGCTCTGCCTTCCTAGGAAACACGGAATGGCTCTTAATCTGTCTCTGACAAAAATGTGATCTCATTTGCCTGATGAGTGATTTTTTCGGCGAGGTCGTCTGACAAAATTATGCCAGTTCAATTTTACAGAGAAGTTCTCTCAATCTGAATGTATTCTATGATGGATTTTCTTGTTCCTGATGGAGATGAAAGACAGATGATTTTTTTTTCTGCTTCTTAATTTTGGCATCTACATGTGACACAAGTTGCCATACTGGAACTACTAGAAGATAACATTCCGAGGAGGGTAGAATGGAAAACTACATTCCTATTTGGCCACTGAGTTAGCCATATCAGTATAACCTTACTGCCAGACATGTTTTTATTTTATCTGTTACTTTCACATGCAAACATTGTAACTTTCATTTTTCATTTCTTATATTTCAAAATGATTCCTACAAATTATAGAGTAGATTCTAAACATTTTAAAGTAGAATATAAATACCGTTGGAATGCCATTAACACTTTGCTAACTTGGAGGAGAGTCAAAGGAATCAATTCAGGAGAAAACTGTGTATGGGTTCTCTGAAAGGAATAAAACTATTGTACCTGTCTTCAATGAGAAATAAGTTGAATAATTTCAAAACAGTATAGTCATTGGGATCAATCTATGAGCACCCAGTAAGTTTTGAGCATACAGAAATATTCTTAAACTATTAAATATTAAAAAATAGCTATATTTGAAGCAACTTGAGTTTGTTATTAGCAGACATGGAAGTGTGAAATGTTTAAATTTCATCCCTTATAAAGCTATGGTTGACTCTGTTATATTTGAGGATACTACGTAAGACTAAAGTTAAGTTCAGCACTCAGACTGTGCATGACTCTTTGACTACAAAAAGTTGAATTGAAGTGAGCTGTTCTCTAGTAATGCCATCATGTGGAAGGTAGTGTGAAGACTCGTGACACAGAAAGTGAAATTGTAAAAAGAGAAGGCAAATGGCATTGGAAGACATTTCACAGGGTATTTAAAAGGGACATGTAACTTTATTATTCCATATCACATGTAAATGAAAGGAGTACTTCTACTGTGCACTTCCTTTCTTGTTGGTCCTAGTCCTCAGTACCTTGTATTGGTTCTCAGAACCTGAAAATCAATGATCAGTTGCTATTGACTTCTACATCTTTGTTGCCTGAACTCAGTTAGTTGATGGCCTAGAACCTACAGGTGTTTGTGTTTGCAGTCTTGGCCATGGCCTCTTCTGTTTGATAATGTCAATGAACTCACCACCGATATTTCAGTTTTGTTTGCTCTTTGACACTTCTTTAGTGTTCTGACTTTGACAGTTACCTCATGCTGACTCTGACCATAAACCCAGGACATAATTCTGGTCCAGCTATCATCAGCCTTTTTCTGTATTGTATACAATATGTAAGCCAGTGATTCGTATGATATTGACTTGTTCATTTTTCAAATAAAATGCATACTTTTCTATAGCACTGTTTTCAAAGTAGACCGAGAACTGTAGGGATCTGCATGTTTTGAAAAGAATACTACATCTTTTAAGAGTTAAAGGAGAATAAGAGATTCCAAGGGAGTTATTTGCTAAAAGAAATACTTTCTAAGGCTTGATTGTATGGCTTTATCCTGTGTTACTGTCATAATTTATTTTCCTTTCTACTGATAAATTTTATTGGTTTTAATCCCAATTTGTAGCATGCATGGGTTACTTTAAAAACTATTTGATTGATAGAAATTTTTCTAAAAAAGGTCTGGGCTCCATATTTAAAATATTTTTATCAAATATTCACATATACTTTCAAATATATTCCATTTTTTTGCTACAAATCAGAAGTTTAAAGATATCTATAATGTATATTATTCATATTTTATATTATTCAT
>NW_012115055.1:8207642-8219873 GCF_000951035.1 Colobus angolensis palliatus | reverse complement strand
TTGTAAAAAAATCATATTTTTATATGTCTTTAATGCTAACTGGTCTATACTTTTTGGAGATAAAAGTAATTGTCAGAATTGCAGAAAAATCAGAAGATTGCTCAAGAATGTATTTGCATGAACTATAAGGAAACATTTAGTTATTTATCTGTGAGTGATTTCCAAATGGTGAGTGTTGGGAAACAGAATCCACAGTGTGTTCAGCAGAGAAAGGAGCAGAGCTTGAAAGGCACCTTATAGAAAAGTACTCTGGTAACATGCACGTTTCTACCTACCAGCTTACGGGAACATTTCTTGGTACATGGCCTTTATAAGCTTAAACTCCTGGGTTTTTTAGCTACTGAAGTAGATTTTTGGAGTTTTGTTTTGTTTAGAAATTGAGGGAAAAAGAAACTCATGTATATTTATAGTAGAAGCACCTTTACCTTTTGTAAGCAAAGGTACATTGGTGATGAGAGTTAATGAGTAAAAGAGCAACATACAAAGGAGACAAAGATGACAGTAGAGGGCAACTGCACACCTCAGGGTACAAATAAGAGAAGGACAAATAGCAATGCAGTGGAGAAATTACATTTCACTCATGGCAGTTTATGTTTGACCTAATGACAAGGTCGAGTATTATGCACTGAGTGTAAAATTAATGTCAAGTCGAAATGGGCTTTTCATCTGGATGGCACTTGCTAATGTAAAACATTTTAAAAAGAAGCCATCAGCAACACTTGGGAAAAGATAATTCTGAAAGGAGAAGAAATTCATGTCATTTATTTTAAGAGAAAAAAAATAAACCCTTGAGAGCAAAGCTTTCATTTCCATGTTTAATTTTGAAGGAAGAGAGTCAGTTGCAGACAAAAGTCAGATAGATATCAATAATTATTTCTGTTCACCTGGAACCAGGATAGTAATTTAATTTGTATTAGGGCAAAATTAAACTTATTTTTCATTTTGCTGATGAAAGACCTTTGTGTGATATTCAAACTTAACCAAAATAGCATTTAATGTCCTGAAAAGAACATGGTAAAACAATATAACTTATTTTAATAACACTTGATGTATTAGACGAGTGACAGGTCTACAGCCAGGACTGCTTTTCACTCTCCTGGGGACTAATCGGGGTCATATGATTTTTTTATTGACAGAGTTCGAGACAAAATAATAAATGGCACCTCTGTATTTAAAAACACAGGAACCGATCATGCTTTCCTTACCTTCTCTTTGCTACTAAATGCAGAGGATCCAGATGTACTAAGACATGGAAAGAGTTATCGTCTCTGAAATTACCACATTTAGGTCAACTCGCTGCCTCTAAACCAACCTCATTAGAATGAAATGAGAACAATGAGGATCTCATTTCTATGGGAATAAACCACTGAAGTTTAAGAATTTTATTTTTATTTTTCATACCTAAGTAATACAGTTCTGTGTGTGTGCGTGTATGTAAAAATAGTCCTTACATAGTTAGTTTTCAAGAAGAAACTTAAAATACATAACATATAATAAAGATTCCATAGTGATTTGCCAAATAAGTGGATATCTTCCAGAATCTTCTAGATAGAATTCCCATGTATGGATGGAATCAGTCTGCTTGAATGTAACTAATCATGATCAGTACCTTACAAAATGAGGTCAAGCTGACATTTTCACTTCCTGACTTTTTTCAGTTTTGCAATATTTCCTTTCAATTTTTTATTCAATTTGTACTTCAGTGTTCTGAGACACACTATGTATTTATTTTACTTAGTGGAATTTGTGGTTTAATTTGAGACGTGTGGTTTCACATCTGTTTTAAGCTATCAAATACATGGTGAAAGTCTCAAGAATGGGCAGTCTTGTTTAAAAAAAAAAGACTAGCCACCATATAGTTCAGCTTCAAGAATGCCAGACTCAAATCCCAATTCAAAGAAATAATCAAGTCAATTTCCATATCAACATATTTTGCAGCCGACACTGAGCTAGGTCACAAAGACTGATACATGCGACGCAACGTCAACTATCAGGAGAGAAGTCTTCTTTTGTAAACATCAGGCAAAAAGGAGAGCAATGCCAGATTACAAAACTAAAAGCCAGTATCATGGCAACACAGTAAGAATGTAACAGATATACACACTCAAAATTTTCATATGCAGTGAAACAACATATTATTTATTAACTGAGTCTTTAACCACATTCATTGTAGTTTTCTTTATTCAGCTTTGATTTGCTGGTTATCATACTTTTTTTCTGGCTAACCTACTGTCTTTCAAGGCTGTGCTTATTATGAATGCTCAACAATATTATTGACATTGTGTTACTCAGAGTCTTTACAAAGACAAATGAGGATTAATCAAAAAGTAGCTATTTTATAGGCTTTATCTGCCAGCTATTATTCTCCAAAGTAGATGAAAATACCTTTTTTTTTTTTTTGCCAGCTTCACAAAGAGAAGTTCTAAAATTTGAATTTGAAAATCCTTTAGAGGAATGTGTTGAGATAACTATCAGAAGTTATATTAGGAAAAGACCATGCTTAGAGCATTTAAAATAATTTTTACTTGGAACAGTGCATAGAATTGAAGTATGTAGCACATCATCTAAGTGACTTACAGAAGACGTCCCATTAAATTGCTCAGTATTGTTATAGAAATCTTATTGTATTACTAGCTTTTGTAAAGTGGGATAAAATTTGTTATGAGTAAAAAATAAATTATAAAATGTTATCAAAGTTTCCAAAAATAAAAGATACGTGAATTGAATCTACAACACTGGTTTTAAATGAGAAGCAGGAGTGTGGTTGATGTGTGGAGTGTATATGAAGAACCAGAAAATATTGTTTTGTTTTCATTTTTGTTTTCTAATTAATATTACCAAATCATATTATTTTTTCTTCTGGGGATCCTTAATTAACTTTGCAGGTAAAAAAAGAATAGTTTACTAATCGCTCCAGAGGATTTTATGTGTTCTTCTGCCTTTTCTAATAGTGTGACATGTTTTAAAATTTGAAGAACTTTCATTTGTATGGGTGATGTATAAGAAGTATAGCATGTAGTGATGAGGAAATGTGCTATAGCCTCAATTGACCAAATAGAAGAATAAAGGTAGCACAGAGAAAAACTAATAGTGTTTTGCGTTTTTAATGATTTATGTAAGTAAATGCATTAAAATGGTTTTGATTAAGTTGGCTATATTAGTTAGTTCTCAAGGTGCTAATAAAGACATATCCAAGACTGGGTACTTTATAAACAAAAGATGTTTAATTGACTCACAGTTCCACAGGGTTGGGGAGACTTCAGGAATCTCACAACCATGACTGAAGGGGAGGCAAACAAGTCCTTCTTCACATGGCAGCAACAAAGAGAAGTGCCAAGCAAAAGGCGGAGAAGCACTTTGTGAAATCATTGGATCTCTTGAGAACCTACTTACTTACTATCAAGAGAGCAACATCACGGTTATTACCCCTATGATTAAATTACCTCCCACTGGGTCGCTACCAGGACACATGGGGATTATGGGAGCTGAGATTCAAGATAAGATTTGGGTGGAGACACAGCCAAACTGTATCATCCCACCCTTGGCCCCTCCAAAATCTCTTGTGCTCATATTTTAAAATACAATCATGCCCTCTCAACAGTCTCCTAAAATTTTAACTAATTCCAGTATTGACTCAAAGTCCAAATCCAAAGTCTTATCTAAGACAAGGCAAGACCTTTCCAATTATGAGCCTATAAAATTAAAAGCAAGTTAGTTACTTCCTAGATACAATGAGGGTACAGGCCTTGGTTAAATACAACCATTCCAAATGGGAGAAAATGGCCAAAACCAAGGGGCCACAGACCCCATAAATGTCTGAAATTCATTAGGGCAATCATTAAACCTTAAAGTTTCAAAATGATCTTCCTTGACTCAATGTCTTACATCCAGGTCATGCTAATGCCAAAGGTGGGCTCCCACAGCCTTGCACAGCTCAGCCCCTGTGGCTTTGCAGGGTAATGCTCCACTGCTGGCTCTTTTCATGGGCTGGTGTTGAGTGCCCGTGGCTTTTCCAGGTTCACAGTGCACGCTGTCGGTGAATCTACCATTCTGGGGTCTGGAGGTTGGTGGCCTTCTTCTCACAGCTCCACTAGGCAGTGCCCCACTGGGGACTCTGTGTGGGGGCTCCAATCCCACATTTCCCTTCCTTACTGTCCTAACAGAGTTTCTCCATGAGGGTTCCATCCCTGCAGTATACTGCCTTCTACCTGGACATCCAGGCATTCCATACATTCTCTGAAATCTAGGCAGAATTCCCCAAACCTCAATAGTGGACTTCTGTTCACCTGCAGGTCCAACACCACATGGAAGTTACCAAGGCTTGGTGCTTGCACCGTCTGAAGCCATGGCCTGAGCTGTACATTTGCCCCTATTAGTGATGGCTGGAGCAGCTGGGATGTAAAGCACCAAGTTCCAAGGCTGCACACAGCAGCAGAGACCTGCACCCAGCCCAGGTATGGAATTTTTCCCCAGGCCTCCAGGGAAGGCCTCTTTTCCCTAAGCCTCCATGCCTGTGATGAGAGGGGCTGTCATGAATGTCTCTGATACTCACTGGAGACATTTTTCCCATCCTTTTGGTTATTAACGTTGAGCTCTTCATTACTTATGCAACTTTCTGAAGTGGGCTTGAATTTCTCCCCAGCAAATGGGTTTTTCTTTTCTATCTTATCAGACTGCAAATTTTCTAAAGTTTTATGCTCTGTCACCTCTTGAATACTTTGCTGCTTAGAAATTTCTCCTGCCAGATAACCTAAATCTTTCCATCAAGTTCAAATTTCCACAGATATCTAGGGCAGGGACAGATTACCACCAGTCTCTTCACTAAAGCATAACAAGAGTCATCTTTGCTCCAGTTCCTGAAAAATTTCTCGTCTTCATCTGAGACCATCTCAGCCTGGACTTTATTGTCCATATCACCATCAGCATTTTGGTTTGGTCAAAGACATGCAATAAGTGTCTAGGAAGTTGAAAACTTTCCCACATCTTCCTGTCTTCTGAGACCTCCAAGTTTCTAGGAAATTTCAAATTTTCCCACATTTTCCTGTCTTCTGAGCTCTTCAAAGTGTTCCAACCTCTGCCTGTTACCCAGTTCCAAGGCTGCTTTCTCACTTTCAGGTATCTTTACAGCAGTGCCCCACTACCCAGTACCAATTTACTGTATTAGTTCATTCTCATGCTGCTAATAAAGACATACCTAAGACTGGGTTATTTATAAAGGAGAGAGGTTTAATTGACTTATAGTTCCACATGGTTGGGAAGGTTTCAGGAAACTTACAATCGTGGTAGAAGGGAAAGAAAACATGTCCTTCTTCACGTGATGGCAGTAAGAGAAAGTGCCAAGCAAAAGCAGCAAAAACCTCTTATAAAACCATCAGATCTCTTGAAAACTCACTCACTATAATGAGAAGAACATAAAAGTAACCACCCCCATGATTCAGTTATCTCCCACTGGGTTCTTCTCATGACACATGGAGATTATAGGAACTAAAATTCAAGATGAGACTTGGCTGGGGAAACAGCCAAACCATATCACTGGTTCTTTCTCTAATTTTTAATTTTAAGTTCGTCTACTTTATTCCACTTATAATGAAGAGATTTGCTAGCTAAATCTTTCCAGCTTAGAAAATGAGAAAAAATAATTTTTAAAATTTACTTGGAATAAATGCTTATAAAGGGATTCAATTTTTTTCAAAATGAAAATATGGAAGACTTTAAAAATATATTGTATTATTTATTCTTTACAGCCCTGTTAGGCATTTTTGATGCTTTGAGAAGTATATAGGTGTGGGAAAGACAATGTACATGCACAAGAAAGAAGACAGATAAATTAGGATCTAGAACAGGCAGCAGCAGATGAAATGCAGGATACATGCAGAAGATAACAGTATATGGAGTGAAGTGTATATAAAGAAGGAGTCACCTTCGCTATATACAGTGTTGCTTACCAATGGGTACACATTCAGAGGAGTGTGTCTTTAGGCAACTTTGCCTTTTTTGTTCAAACATCAAAGAGCATACTCACACGAAACTAGATAGGGTAGCCTACTCCACACACAGGCTATATGGTATAGCCTATTGCTCCTAGGCTACAGAGAGTACAGCATGTTAGTCTACTCAGTTCTGCAGTACAGCATGTTACTCTAACAGTACAACATGTTACTACTGTACTAAGAGTACAGCATATTGCTCTACTCAATACTGTAGGCAACTGTTAACAAAATGATGTTTGTGTATATAAATGAATCTTAACATAGAAAAGGTATAATAAAAATATGGAATAAAAGCTAAAGAATGCTACACCTGTATAGGGCACTTAGCATGGATGGAGCTTGCAGAAGTAGAAGTTGCTCTGAGTGAGTCAGTGAGTGAGTGGTGAATGAATATGAAATCCTAAGGTAATAATGTACATTACCATAGACTTTATAAACATTGTACACTTGGGCCACACTAAATTTCTAAAAAATAATTTTCATTCAATAGTAAGTTAAACTTAGCTTACTGAAACTTCTTTATTTTATAAACTACTAAATTATTTTAACATTTTGATTCTTTTGTACAACTTACCTTAAAACACAAACACATTGTGCAACTGTACAAAATATTTTCTTTCTTTTATTCATATTCTATAAGCTTTTCCCTATTTTAGTTTCTTTGATTTTTATTGTTTACTTTTTAAACTTATTTTGTTGGGAAGTGAGACACAAACATACACGCTATTCTAAGCCTACACACAAAAGGTAAGGATCATCAGTATCACTGCCTACCACTTCCACATCCTGTCCCCCTGGAAGGTCTTTAGGGACAGTAGCACACATGGAGTTGTCATCTACTAAGATAACAATGCATTCTTCCACAAATCTTCCTAAAGGACCTTTCTGTGGCTGTATTAAGTTTACTTTTGAAAAAAAAATAAGTTGAAGCAGTACCTTCTGAAATAATCATAAAATGTACAGTAAAATACACATAAACCAGTAATAGGGTAATATTTATTATGATTATATTTATATGTGTTACACTTTTATATGACTGGCAACATAGTAGTTTTTTACACAAGTGTCATCACAAAGAAGTGAGTAATGTGTTATGTTATGGCCAGCATTATGATGGCTATGACGTCACTAGGGTATAGAAGTTTTAGGCTCCATTATTATTTTATGAGAACATCATTAAATATGTGTTTATTGTTCACTGAAATCTCATTATGAGGCACATAAATATTTTGTGTCAGGAGGAAATAAGTAAATGTGGAGACGGCTAGAGTCATAGGTTTAGGGTCTATAAGTTAAGAAAAATTTTTATACATACTTATTATCTCCATGACATGTAAGACTAGGAAAAAAAAAAAAGGAGGATAAAAGAATATAGGATTTAAGGCCGGGTGCGGCAGCTCACACCTGTAATCCCAGCATTCTGGGAGGTCGAGGTGTGTGGATCACCAGATGTCAGGAGTCTGAGACCAGCCTAGCCAACATGGTGCAACCCTGTCTCTACTAAAAATACAAAAATTAGGCGGCATGGTGATGGGCACCTGTAATCTCAGCTACTCAAGAGGATGAGGCAGGAGAATTGCTGGAACCTGGGAGGTGGAGGTTGCAGTGAGCAGCGATCGCACCATTGCACTCCATCCTGGACGACAACAGCGAGACTTCATCTCAAACAAGCAAACAAACAAAAGAATATGGGATTTAAGGAGAAGAGAGAAGGTATAATAAAGTTCCGGTCTAGAAATTACGGAAATTCTTTTATAAATATTTATTATCTCCATGACATGTAAAACTGGAGAGAAAAAAGAAGGGTAAAAAATAGGGGATTTTAGGAGAATAGAGAAGATACAATCGAGTTATTTTAGAAAGTAGAAAAAGAAATACAACAAAATGTCCCTTTGTTGTTGTTGAGCACACAGTTGAAGCTCCTTATTTATATTTTATGTATTGTACCATATACACAGGAAAGAGCTCCAAGCCAGAGAGGGAGGAGAAATGGAAATAACTAGAGCTATGAATATATTAAATGGGTATACCATGAAGAAAAAGCAGAAGCCAGTTAAGGGGATTTGCTTTTCATTATCCTGCAATAGAATACACAAGAGTATTAGGTGGAAACTACAGCAGTTAGACTACACAATCAATAAGAGAAAAGAAAAGGTGTAAAGTTAACATTTTTAATTGATCACAGAAGTTTTAGCAACTGAGAGCAAATAAATACATGGCATTTTGAAAGTTGTATTATGAAGTTCTTAATTACCTATATGCAGATTTACAATATATTATTGATGTGTTACCTTTAAAATGCAATATACAGTAAAAGTATTGCTAAAAATTATCTTTGAAAGGTTTCTAGAATCCATGAATTTCAAATTCAGTAACAAGAACTAAGAACATTATATACCTTGTCTAAAATCGCCCTCTGGAATGGTCAACAAATGGCTGTTTCATACAATCATGCTCATGGGGATTATTTAGCAATGTTTTGTGATTTTAGCCATATTTTATCATAGTTTGAAAGGGATATGAATCGATCAGGCAAGATTAGCTTATGTGGCAATAACAAACAATCACTAACACTCATTGGCTTAAAGCTAAAATGGTTGTATGTTTTTGCTTTTGTTTCTTAACTTCTCACCCAAGTTACATATTTAAAAATAGTCATTTAGAGCTGGGCGCGGTGGCTCAAGCCTGTAATCCCTGCACTTTGGGAGGCCAAGACGGGAGGATCACGAGATCAGGAGATGGAGACCATCCTGGCTAACACGGTGAAACCCTGTCTCTACTAAAAAAATACAAAACACTAGCCAGGCGAGGTGGTGGGCGCCTGTAGTCCCAGCTACTTGGGAGGCTGAGGCAGGAGAAGGGCATAAACCTGGGAGGCGGAGTTTGCAGTGAGCTGAGATCCGGCCACTTTACTCCAGCCTGGGCGACAGGGCGAGACTCTGTCTCAAAAAAAAAAAAAAAAAAAGTCATTTAGAGTCTCTGAACTGTGTCACCATCCTCCTAATAAAGTAGCCACTATCAGAAATGTTCTCTCTAGAAGAAAACAAATAAACAAGCAATGTCACAAAGCATTCTCTGAATTTTAAATAGATTTAAATCACCTGGAAATTTAAATCACTTGTAAATGAGACAAATCATTTCCGGTCCCATTTCACTGGAAATAATCACAAAAAGAAACAACCTTAAAAAGATGGGAAAGTGCATACCTACAAAGTGACTAAAAAGAAAAAAGAGCTAGCATATTTGTGAAGAATTCTAATGTATATTAGACTCCCTATAAAATAAAAGACATTGAAACTTCTTATTGTGTAAATGTCAAGGTTCTGAAGTAAACATTAATTTTTCCGTGAGTCTTACTGGTTGGAAAATTAATTTATTTTTCATTTTCTGATATCAACTGAACATCAGAAGTTGAATTTGGAATTCAGACTTCTATTTAGCAACTGGTTGAGAAAAAAAATGATTTTTTTTCAAAGTTCAAAATGAAGAAAGATTCCTTGTAGAGCTAACTGAATGCAAATGGCACCATAAATTTGATTCCAGCTTTCTTGAAAATAAATTCCACATTTATGTGCTTCTGTAATTAGTTCCAATCAGCACACTATAAATATGTAAGGGTTTTATCCATCTATCACTTGCATCTTCGGTTTAAAGCTCTTCAGTTGAAATGGCAAACACAAATTCTGAGCAGATAATACTTCAATGTGGATTTGTCTAAGACTTAAAAGCTACAGATAATTCTTCCTTTGTTCTTGAGTTTTAGTCTTATTTATCCTATTGAATACTGTAATCATTTCTGTCTAAAATTAGAGAATACTAAAAGAGACGATATTAACTTAGAATTGAAAAGAAATGAATTTTAGTTATCTTGAGGGCCTGGGAGTTAGGGATAAATCCTCATTACTACTAACCTAAAAGATTTATTAAATGACATTGATATACAAATGGGAAGAGAAAGAGTGCGTAATATATATATATATATATGAGAGTGTTGTGTTTCTAATAATACTTTGCCTTTCTTATGGTACTGTTCTCCTATTTAAGTCAGTGTCTTTCAATGCATTTGCAACTATAAAATATTTAACAAGTTTCATATACAACCAGCAACAGCAAATAATATACCTTCGCATTGATCCCCTTAAAGGTTTAGAGATGAGTTGGGGCATGTCACTTCAGAGATGCTTGGCATCTTAAAATGTTCTCAGAATGGTGAGGCTTGAAAATATGGAGCTGGGGACAAAAAGTATGGTATAAAGTAAAAAGATATTGCAAGGAATAGAAAGTACTGGATTTTGTAGGCCAAGTTAAATGTTTGTGTTTTTGGTCTATGAATAATAAGATGTAAAATACATTTTACAAATTCAGTGATATTACTAGATTTACATTTTAAAAAGATAAGTTTGTTTGCAGTGTAAAAATCAATCAGATTTGTGGGACAGACTAAGCTATGTAATATATAAAGTACAGCTTTTCCATCACTATGCAATAATCATAACTATTATAGAGGGATTTTTTTAATATAAAAATAAAAGTAATACCCACGTAGAATAAGTATTTTTTTAAAAAAAAAAACCTTTTTTTGAATCATTGTGGAAGTTTTCTATCTGAATACATGCATGTGCCTAACATCTGAAAAGAGCAATAAATTAAAATTGTTATGTGATTCAAAAATAAACGACAGAACTAGAGGATGACGGGAAAATAAGATTCTTCAGAGTTCTTCCTGCTGCCGAAATGTCAATATGAACAGCTATCTACATTCAAAAGTACCTTCACAAGAGCTAAGGAAACCAGGTGAGAGATCATGATGCCTGACTGCACCACAATAATAAGAAAAGACGCATTGAAAAGGCATTGAAGAGGTAGGAAAGACTGTTTTACACTACCCGTATCAACCCTCCCCGCAGCCCCGAGCAGCACACCATGGAAAGAGATACTCTTTGCTTCAGGGAAAGAGAGGAGGGTGAGCACAGGACTTTTCCCTGGACCTCAAAATGTGATCCCCACAGTAAAACTCAGAAGCAGGCAGGCTCCCATGGCCTTCAAAAACGGGTTAGATTCTTGAGGATAAACCTCCAGACCCACCTTGGTAGGAGTGGAGAACTTGCAGTACAAAGTTTAAGGCCTGTGAGACAAATTCAATCGCTAGTCCACACGATGGCCTGGCTTCAGTGGTCCCAGGACCCAGACAGCCTTCAGCGGCAGACAGGCTTTAGCAGTCCTGTGTTTCTACTCTGCCCCAGAACCGCAGTGGTCACAGAAGACTGACTTCAGCTTTGTCTCAGTGCCATACTGGCTGCAGCAGACTCAAACATTGGGCATATTGCTTTGTCAACGACAATGGTCTCCAGGTTACGAAACATGCCAGACAGCCTACCTAGAATCTCTGAATGGGCTGACCGTTGAAGGAATTTTCGGAAAAAGCTAGTCTCTAATGACTGGAATGAATACCCACTTTTACAAATGTGCTGACAATGCATGGCCATAAGGAATAAGAAAAGAAGGGAAATATGACGTCATTAAAGGGACAAAACAAAGTGCTAGTGATCAACCATAAACAAAGGCAGATGTATAAAGTACTTGACAAAGAATTCAAAGTAACTGCTTTAAGGGGCCTCAGAGAACTTTAAAAACAAACACAGGGAACAATTCAGAGAAATATAAGGGAGCAGAATTTAACAGAGATGGAAATGATTGAAACAAAACTGACACAAATTATTGAGCTGAAAAATATAATGAACAAAATGAAAATTATAATGTAGAGCATCAGTTGCAGAATTAATAGAATAAAGAATCTGCAAAATTGAAGGCAGGCTATTTGAAAATATACAGAAAAGAAAAAAAGGAATGAATAAAGCTTATGAGACTAAAGGACAGCATCATAAAGGCAAATTACTGAGTTATAGAGGATAAAGTAGGAAAAAAAAGGTCAAGGAGTAGAAAGTTTATTTAAATAAATAATAGCAGAAAACTTTCCAAATCTGGTGAAAGATATAATTATCTAAGTACAGAAATGTCAAACATCTCCAGATTCAATTCAAATAAGATGACCTCAAGACATATTATAATCAAACTGTCCAAAATCAAAGACAAAGAGAAGATCCTAAAAGCAGCAAGAGAAAAGAAGCAAGAAACAAAAGACAGTTTCCATAAGACTAGTAGAAGTTTTCTCAGCACAGCCCTTACAGGCCAGGAGAGACCGAGATCAGTACCTGAAGAGAAAAAAAAAAAAAAAAAAAAA
>NW_012115055.1:8203756-8204362 GCF_000951035.1 Colobus angolensis palliatus | reverse complement strand
ATAGGTTACCACAGTAGTTCTGAGAATTGAGTGTGGAGTGGGATCTAGCCACTAGTGGAGCTGGGCACCCTGAGGATTGCCTTGTCCTCTCCTGATGAGCGTGGTGCTTGTACCTACCATTAGGAGGCCTGGGTTCAAGGTTGCCTGGTTCAGCTCTGCCGGACTTCTCCGCACTCTCTGAAACAGTGCGGGATCCATGCTCATGGGTGTTCCACAAATCAATCCACCACGTGGGACACCCAAGCACTTCCCTCAGGGAACATAAGTCAGATTTATACATCCTACCACTACTCCCACAGCTGTATTATTATTTTCTTTTTTACCTGTCAGTGCCACCTACTGGCCTAGAGGATAGCCCATGTATTTCATTACCATTATAACAACTACTAGCACAAAAACATTCAGGAACTACAAAAGGATCTCATGACCACTGCTACTGTCATCACCCACAACACCCCAGCTTCCAAGGATGCCAAAAGCCCACTCACCTCCTTATTGCACCACTGCTACTACTGGCATCTGAGAAAGCCACTCAGAAGCCCAGGAACCAGCCTGCCTGGAACTGCCACCTCAGGTGCCAGCATACCTGACCCCAGGTCACAATGA
>NW_012115055.1:8201458-8203424 GCF_000951035.1 Colobus angolensis palliatus | reverse complement strand
TCAAATAAAATCAAGAGATTAGAATTCCTGTATTAGATAAAATATGTTTAAATCAAAAACTGTAAAAAGAGACAAAGAAGATCATTATATAACAATAAAAGGGTCAATTCAAAAAATAATGACTAAAACGTGCAAATTAGTAAACACATCACACACAAATAAAACCACAAATAAATGACATAACATACTGTATAGGGAAAGATATCTTCAAACTTGATGGGTGTTTTGTTTGTTTGTTTGTTTGTTTTTGTGGAAGCAGTAGTTTGGAACACTTTTATACCTGCCATGGAATTGTAACTTTCGCAAAACTCAGAAGACACATTTCTTACAAACCCAATAGTACATATTATGTTATATTTTATTATACTATGCTGTAGTAGAGTATATCATATTACAGTGTATGTTATGCTGCATTATATGATAAATAACATTATGTTATAAAAGTTTTATTTCCCTCTCTATACTAATATGAATATTTTTGTACTAAAGTAGTCAAATTTAATTGTGTAAACAATTGTAAAATTTAAGTCTAATTGGTACAAGTCAATAGAAGCCTATCCTATTACTCATATATTGTTAACAAGAAAACAAACATGTAAAAAAATGCAATTCTTGTCTAATTTGTCAGTGGTCATATGACTTCAGTAAACATCCAGAACATGCCATTTTAAGTTATTGCCTGTTAATAACTTGAGATAATTTTATTAAATATTAATAAAATGTAATGTATGACAAACATGTTATCAGGAACTACAAAAGGACTCTCATTATAAAGAAATGTTAACTATAAGTAAATAATGACATTCAAAAACCAAATTTTTACTCTCTGATAACCATAAAAGCAAAAATAATGAAGTCTCAGGGACCATCCTAAGATTTCTGTTCACATATTCTGGAAGGCCAGGAATGACCTCCAGATGAGGTCATAATTGTCCAATTTATAATTTCTTATAAAATGATCTTTCTCATACTCGGCAGTCTCCATTAGCACATTAAGTTATAGCAGGTATTAATTAATGATGGTTACCCTTTTCTTGACATAGTGAATCTCAAAAATATTTTGTGTCTCCCTAGATTAGGGACTCTGAGAGAATGCTAAAATCAAGAATAGGAAATACTTAAAGATTTCATTAACCTCAAAGGTAATGTCTGATTTGTTATGAAGCTGTAATTCACAACAGTCACATTAGAAACAAGTTCAAATCAGGTGTTAATAGAGTGTTTATCGAGTGCACCATCCAGCATGAACATTCAGAAAGTAAATAAACCCAAGTATAAGCTATTACAGGACTTGCAATCATATTGCTCCACAGAACAGGCACTTACAATTTTAAATTAATAATCATTACTAGATATTCTGTATGCTTATTTCTATCAATATCAAACTGAGCCATTCAGATAAGTGAGTGTTGTGCTTTAAAATTTTCTAAATCAATTTACATGCACTTAAAATATTCCTGTTCTTATTCTAAAAATATAGCACATATATTTAATATGTAAAATGTGCAACAAAAAAGGAAGATAGCATATACTGTTGCTTCATGATGGTGATTAAATATTTGTACTGAGGTATTATGTCTCTCTCTTAACCATGAATGTTATCATAAGTACATAGACGGTTTTACCATTTTAACTAATCAAAATATCATTGTCGTCTACCAAAACTGTTCCTTTTGTTTGTTTGTTTTTTCCTCCAAGATAGCTGACTAGAAGCATTTCAAGCATTCCTCCTCCACTTGGCAGAACCAAAATAGTATGTGGACAATCACACTTTGAATACATTATTCAGGAAGGAACATAGGACTTCAACAGAAAGTTGAAGGGAAGTCTTCAAATCTGGGAAGAAAAAAGAAAATGGGCAGGCTGAATGGCCAGGATCAGCCAGGAGCTGGGTGCAAATCCTCAATATGGAAAAGGATGAGTGTGTGTGCTTCCGTGGTCCACTTTCCTACTGTGGAATTGTGCG
>NW_012115055.1:8195769-8199483 GCF_000951035.1 Colobus angolensis palliatus | reverse complement strand
ATATGTATACTTGTGCCATGTTGGTGTGCTGCACCCATCAACTCGTCAGCACCCATCAATTCATCATTTATATCAAGTATAACTCCCCAATGCAAGTAAAGGAGAAATAAAATCTTTTCCAGCCACACAAATGCTGAGGGAATTCATTACCACCAGACTAGTCCTACAAGAAATAATCAAGAGTCCTAACTAGAAATGAAAGAATAACATTCACCACTGTAACAACATAGGAATGTATAAAACTCACAGGTAAAGCAATCACACACAAAAAAGAGAAATAAATAATAAGGGGCCAGGTGCAATGGCTCATGCCTGTAATCCCAGCACTTTGGGAGGCTGAGGTGGGCAGATCACTTGAGGTCAGGAGTTTCGGATCAGCTTGGCTAACATGGTGAAAGCCTACATCTACTGAAAATACAAAAATTAGTCAGGGGTGGTGGCAGGCACTTGTAGTCCCATTTACTTGGGAGGCTGAGGCAGAAGAATCGCTTGAACCCAGGAGGTGGATGTTGCAGTGAGCCAAGATTGTACCACCACACTCAGTATCAAAAAAAAAAGAAATCAAATAATAATACTACAGAGTTCCACTGAATCAAAGATAAGTAGACACAGAAAAAAATTAAAAAACAATTAAGAATATAACAGGAACAAAACCTCACATACCAGTATTAACCATAAATGTAAATGGATTAAATGTTCCACTTAAGAGATATAGATTGACGTAACTGATGTGAAAAGTAATGATCTAACTATATACTACTTACAATAAATACACCTTACTTGTAAAGACACAGAAAGATTGAAAGTAAAGGTGTGGAAAAAGATATTCCACACAAACAAAATACAAAATTAAGAATAACTATGTTAATATTAGATAAAACAGACTTTAAATTGAAACCAATTTTTAAAAAGGTCATTATATATGATAAAGCTATCAATTCATCAAGAGAATATAATAATTTGAAATATATATGTACCCATTCATATATGTACCAGATTCATAAAACAAATGTTACTAGACCCAAAGAAACAGACAGACAGCAATGAAATAATAGTGAGGATTTCAACATCCCACTCAAAGCCTAGATAGATCATCAAGACATAAAATCAACAACAAAAATTAACCCACTGGATTTAAATTGCACATTAGACCAAATAGACCTAATATGCATTTACAGAATATTCTACCCAACAACCACATAATACAGATAGTTCTCATCAGCACATGGAATATTCTCTTAGATAGGCTATGTATTAGACCACAAAACAGGTCTCAACAAATTAAAAGCAAAACAGAAATCATATCAAGTATTTACTCAGATCACGTGAAATTCAAGTAGAAAACAATACCAAAGAAGTATTTGGAAATTATACAAATACATGGAAATTATAAAACACATTTACGAATGATCATTGGGCCAACAAATAAGATGGAAATTTAAAAATTTCTTGAAACAAATAAAAATGGAAATACAGCTTACCAAAACTGCTGACATACAACACAAGTAGTGCAAAGAGTGAGGTTTACAGCTTTAAATGCTTACATAAAAAGTAGAAAGGTTAAAAATAAACAACCAGGCATCATACCTCAATGAACTAGAAAAGCAAGAATAAACCAAACCCAAAATTTGCTCAAGAAAATAAATAACAAATGTAAAAGATATTAAGATCTAAACAAAAATTACAATATTAAGATGTAAACAAAAAATTACAAAGGATTGAAGAAATAAACAGTTGATTCGTCAAAAAGATGAAGATAATTGATAAACTCCTAGCTAGTCTAACCAGGAAAATAAGAATGAAGATCCAAATAATCAAAATCAAATATAACAAACGAGATTACAACTGATACCACATAAATACAAAGATCATCAGAGACTATTACCAACTGTATGCGCACAAACTCGAAAACCTAGAGGAAACAGAAAAATTCCCAAACATACCACTTTTTAAACTTTATCAAAAAGAAATAGAAAACCTGAACAGACCAATAATAATGAGTGATGAGACTGTAGCGGTTTTTAAAAATCTCCCAACAAAGAAAAGCCCAGGACCAGATGAATTAGAAGCTGAATTATTCTACCAACGTACAAAGAACTAATAGAAATCCTCCTGAAATTGTCAACAAAAACAAGATACGAAGAGAGAATTATCCCTAACTTATTCTACAAGGCCAATATCTCTTTTATACCAAAATCAGACAAGCACACAATGAAAGAAGAAAACTGCAGACCAATATTCCTATTAACATAGATGCAAAACCCTCATCAAAATACTATCAAATCCAACAGTGTATCATAAAGATAATAAATGACAATCAAGTGGGTTTTATACCAGAAATGCAAGGATAATTCAACATATGCAAATGAATAAATATGAACGTCATATAAACAAAAGTAAGTGCGCAACTCATATGAGCATCTCAATAGATGTAAAAAAATCATTTGATAAAATCCTGTGTGTCTTCATGCTAAACACCCTCAACAACTTAGGCGTAGAAGAAACATCCTTCAAGTGATAAAGGCCAGAAGATGGCTAACTAGATGCAGCTAGTGTGTGCCACTCCCAGAGAGAGGAGATAGCGTGGTGAGTAAATACTATTTTTTTTTAACTGAATTGTCAATAACACTTTGTGATTCATTAAAGAAGCAACGGGACCCACGGAGAACAGAGAAGTGAGAGAGGACAGCCACCCACCTGGGATTGGCATGGAACCAAGCGAGGCTCCCTACCATAGGGAAATGGTGAGTGAGCAAGAGCCCCTGGCTCTTCTCACAGACACACTTCTGCCACAGACCTTTGCAAACCTGGGCATAGGAGATCTCCCCTGATACTCTTCCCTTCCTGGGACCTCCAGAGTGACAGAGAATGTTACATGGAGTATGGGCAGAGCCTCCACTAAGACACACAGAGTCCCAGGGGCCTCAGACCCCTGAGCACCTTGACACCAGTGGCTGTAGCTCTACCAACAAGGGAGGCCAGGCTCTTTCACACTCCCCAGGAAAGGGACCTCATCCGTGGTGCTGAGGAGTAAATGGTCTGCAGGCTTGGCCTCTGCTACGCCTCATTAGACAAAGACAATTGGCCTAGGACCTTAGCACAGCCACCCCAAGCTGCCTAAGCTCTTAGGCCAGTGGCAGTTCTGCATTTCCCTGGGACAGAACTCCCAGAGGAAAAACACAGGTCTGACATTTTTGCTGCTGCTGCTGCTGCTGCTGCTGCCCCCAACCTGACTGCCTTCGGACTCTGTAGGGAGCAGAGAGATGAAGGACTATTGCAGGCCTCCAGCACAACACAGCTGCCTTCCAGAAAAGTGGCCAGACTGTGTTGTATGTGAACCCCTGATCCTGTAACTCCTCAGTGGCCAGGATCTCTCAACCTGGCCCCCTACCGTAGCTGCCCTGCCCCTGCCAGGGCACAGCACATCAGTTGGTGGGGGTTCTGCATTTGTCTGAGGAGTAAATATCAGAGATATTCCCCCCTCTTCTGCCACTGCCGATGCAGCAGTAATGCCCTTAGTGCCCTCTAACTGGGGAAGAAACAAGCAGCCTGCGTGCTTTACTCATACGTCCAGCATGCTACAGTCACCACAGGGAATTGAGATGAGTCTGTCTTCTCAGTGAGGCCCCAATCCCCTGCTCTTCACCAGGCAGGGACCCCTGGTTTGGGCCTGAAATGCAGCCACCATGCCCTGGGCTCATTGTTTCCATTGGC
>NW_012115055.1:8192480-8195719 GCF_000951035.1 Colobus angolensis palliatus | reverse complement strand
TCAAAAAGATGAAGATAATTGATAAACTCCTAGCTAGTCTAACCAGGAAAATAAGAATGAAGATCCAAATAATCAAAATCAAATATAACAAACGAGATTACAACTGATACCACATAAATACAAAGATCATCAGAGACTATTACCAACTGTATGCGCACAAACTCGAAAACCTAGAGGAAACAGAAAAATTCCCAAACATACCACTTTTTAAACTTTATCAAAAAGAAATAGAAAACCTGAACAGACCAATAATAATGAGTGATGAGACTGTAGCGGTTTTTAAAAATCTCCCAACAAAGAAAAGCCCAGGACCAGATGAATTAGAAGCTGAATTATTCTACCAACGTACAAAGAACTAATAGAAATCCTCCTGAAATTGTCAACAAAAACAAGATACGAAGAGAGAATTATCCCTAACTTATTCTACAAGGCCAATATCTCTTTTATACCAAAATCAGACAAGCACACAATGAAAGAAGAAAACTGCAGACCAATATTCCTATTAACATAGATGCAAAACCCTCATCAAAATACTATCAAATCCAACAGTGTATCATAAAGATAATAAATGACAATCAAGTGGGTTTTATACCAGAAATGCAAGGATAATTCAACATATGCAAATGAATAAATATGAACGTCATATAAACAAAAGTAAGTGCGCAACTCATATGAGCATCTCAATAGATGTAAAAAAATCATTTGATAAAATCCTGTGTGTCTTCATGCTAAACACCCTCAACAACTTAGGCGTAGAAGAAACATCCTTCAAGTGATAAAGGCCAGAAGATGGCTAACTAGATGCAGCTAGTGTGTGCCACTCCCAGAGAGAGGAGATAGCGTGGTGAGTAAATACTATTTTTTTTTAACTGAATTGTCAATAACACTTTGTGATTCATTAAAGAAGCAACGGGACCCACGGAGAACAGAGAAGTGAGAGAGGACAGCCACCCACCTGGGATTGGCATGGAACCAAGCGAGGCTCCCTACCATAGGGAAATGGTGAGTGAGCAAGAGCCCCTGGCTCTTCTCACAGACACACTTCTGCCACAGACCTTTGCAAACCTGGGCATAGGAGATCTCCCCTGATACTCTTCCCTTCCTGGGACCTCCAGAGTGACAGAGAATGTTACATGGAGTATGGGCAGAGCCTCCACTAAGACACACAGAGTCCCAGGGGCCTCAGACCCCTGAGCACCTTGACACCAGTGGCTGTAGCTCTACCAACAAGGGAGGCCAGGCTCTTTCACACTCCCCAGGAAAGGGACCTCATCCGTGGTGCTGAGGAGTAAATGGTCTGCAGGCTTGGCCTCTGCTACGCCTCATTAGACAAAGACAATTGGCCTAGGACCTTAGCACAGCCACCCCAAGCTGCCTAAGCTCTTAGGCCAGTGGCAGTTCTGCATTTCCCTGGGACAGAACTCCCAGAGGAAAAACACAGGTCTGACATTTTTGCTGCTGCTGCTGCTGCTGCTGCTGCCCCCAACCTGACTGCCTTCGGACTCTGTAGGGAGCAGAGAGATGAAGGACTATTGCAGGCCTCCAGCACAACACAGCTGCCTTCCAGAAAAGTGGCCAGACTGTGTTGTATGTGAACCCCTGATCCTGTAACTCCTCAGTGGCCAGGATCTCTCAACCTGGCCCCCTACCGTAGCTGCCCTGCCCCTGCCAGGGCACAGCACATCAGTTGGTGGGGGTTCTGCATTTGTCTGAGGAGTAAATATCAGAGATATTCCCCCCTCTTCTGCCACTGCCGATGCAGCAGTAATGCCCTTAGTGCCCTCTAACTGGGGAAGAAACAAGCAGCCTGCGTGCTTTACTCATACGTCCAGCATGCTACAGTCACCACAGGGAATTGAGATGAGTCTGTCTTCTCAGTGAGTCCCCAATCCCCTGCTCTTCACCAGGCAGGGACCCCTGGTTTGGGCCTGAAATGCAGCCACCATGCCCTGGGCTCATTGTTCCCATTGGCAGGTGCTCTTCATTGCTCTAGGGTGGAGCTCCAAGAGACAAGGAAAAGGCCTTCTCCCATTACCAGTACCAAAGTCCTAGTCCCTGCTTCCCCCAAGCTTGAGATGGAAAAAAGCCTGAGCTTGCCCCATGGCTGTGGTGCACCGCCCAAGAGTGCCAAGCTTAAGATTTGTAGCCAGCACTCAAGTAAGAGAGGAGCTCACACTCTCAGAGCCCTGAGAGGGAGCATGGCTACAAACAGGAGAAAATACAGAGGAGCTGCCTGGCTGAGCAAAAGCCTACCTAAAGGACATTATGCTTAAGCATCATCTACTGGATCACAGCCCAAACTTCAACAACAAAAATACTTAGATAATAGTACTATATCCCCCTGTGGAACCAAGAACAAGAATTTAGCCAAAAATAACGATGCTGCACAAAGCCTTGACCCTCTGAAAACATGAAGAAATGGAGCCAACTGACCTCAAATTACACACCAAGGTAAAGGGAACATTGATCCACAGAGATGAGAAAGCACCAGTGCAAGAATTCTGGCAACTCTAAAAACCAGAGTGTCTTCTTACCTCCAAATACCACAATAGCTCCCCAGCAATGGTTATTAGTCAGAAGGAAATAGCTGAAGTAAAAGACATAGAATCTGGAGTCTGGATAGCAATGAAGATCCTTGAGATTCAGAAGAATGTTGAAACAAATTCCAAGGATTCTACGGAATCCAGTTGTATTAGTTCTCACATTGCTGTAAAAAATACCTGAGACTGGCTAATTTATAAAGAAAAAAGGTTGAATTGGCTCATGATTCTGCAGGCTGTACAGGAAGCATGGCAGCAACTGCTCAGCTTCTTGAGAGGCTTCAGGAAATTTACAATCATGGCAGAAGGTGAAGGGGAAGCCAGCACTTCACATGGCCAGAGCAGCAGGAAGTGAGAGAGCAGGGGAGTTGCCAGACACTTTCAAGTGACCATATCTCATGAGAATTCACTCTCTTATCACAAGAACAGCACCAAGGGGGAATTCTGCTCCCATGATCCAATCGCCCACCAGACCCTGCCTCCAGTGGTGGGGATTAAAATTTGACATGAGATTTGGGCAAGGGCACAGGCCAAACCATATTATTTCCTCCCTTGGCCCCTCTCAAATCTCATGTCCTTCTCACAACAGTCCCCCAAAGTCTTAACTCATTCCAGCATTAACTCAAAAATCCCAAAGTCCAAAGTCTCATCTCAGATGAGACTAGTTCCTTCTGTGCTGAGCCTATAAAATAAAAAAAA
>NW_012115055.1:8181247-8192430 GCF_000951035.1 Colobus angolensis palliatus | reverse complement strand
GCCTATAAAATAAAAAAAAATTTGTTACTTCCAAGATATAATGGGGGTAAGGTATTGGGTAAATATTCCCATTCTAAATGGGAAAAATCAGCCAAAAACGGGCTAAAGGCCCCATGCAAATCTGAAACCCAGCAGGGAAGTCACTAAACTCTAAAGCTCCAAGATAATCTCCTTTGAATTCATGCTCCACATGTAGGATACATTGGTGTGAGGGGTGGGCTCCCAAGGCCTTGGGCAGCTCTGCCCCTGTGGCTTTGCAGGGGTCAGTCTCCACAGCTGCTCTCACGGGCTGCTGTTGAACACTTTCAATTTTTCCAGGCACATGGTGCAAGCCCTCAGTGGCTTTGCACTATTGTAATGGTCTCCAGACCATTACAGGGTCTGGAGAATAGTGGCCCTTTTCTTACAGCTCCATTAGGCAGTCCCCAGTGGATACTCTATGTGGAGACTCCAGCCTCACATTTCCCCTCCTACTCTCCTACTATGGGTTCTCCGTGATGACTCCATCCCTGCAGCGGGCTTCTGCCTGGACATTCCAGATTTTCCATACATCCTCCAAAATATAGGCAAAGGATCCCAAGCCTCAACTCTTGCAGTCTGTGAACCCACAGGCTTACCACCACATGAACACCACAAAGGCTTATGGCTTACACCCTCTAAAGCAGTGGCCTGAGCTGTATGTGGGTCCTTTTAGCCACGGTTGGAGCTGGAGTGACTGGGATGCATGCAGTAGTGTCCTGATGCTGCACAGGGCAGTGACACCATAGGCCTGGCCCATGAAACCATTCTACTCCTAGGCCTCTGGGCCTGTGATGGGAGGGTCTGACATGAAGGTCTCTGAAATGCCTTCAAGGCAAAACAATTTGACATCACATTTGGGTGGGAACACAGACCCAATCCAAAGAACCAGTAAAATGTTTCAAGGGAAGAAAGATAAAATAGCCATTTTAATGAGGAGCCAATCTGAGCTGATTGAACTGAGAAACTCACTACAAATATTTCATAACAAAATGTAAAGTTTTGACAGCATAGTACGCCAAGCTGAGGAAGGAATCTCTGAGTTTGAATGCTGGTTCTTCAAATTAACTCACTCAGAAAAAAAATTAGAAAAAATAATTTTAAAATGAGCAAAACTCCTGAGAAATATGGTAGTATGTAAATATAACAAATCTACAAATCATGTGCATTCTTGAAAGAGAGGGAGAGAGAGCAAGTAACCTGGAAATTCTATTTGAGGATACTGCCCACAAAATTCCACCCCCTAACCCTAGAGAGATTGACATGCAAATTCAGGAAGTTCAAAGGACCCCCCACAAGATACTAAATGAAAAGACCATCCCCAAGACACACAGTTATGAGATTCTTCAAGGTCAGAACAAAATAAAAAGTATGAAAGGCAGATAGAAAGAAGGGACAGATTACCTACAAAGGGAACCTCATCAGGCCAACAGGAGATCTTTCAGCAGAAACCCTGCAAGACAAAAGAGATTGGGGACCTATATTCAGGATCCTTAAGGAAAAGAAATTCCAACCACGGATTTTATATCCAACCATACTAAGCTTTATGAGTGAAGGAGAAATAAAATTCTTTTCAGACAAGCAAATTCTAAGCAAATTCATTACCAACAGGCCTGTATAACAAGAGGTCCTTAAGGGAGCATACAACATGGAATTGAAAGGTCATTTCCAGCCATCACAAAAACACACTCAAGTATATAGACCATCAATATTATAAAACAAATCCCCAATCAAGATGTAAAAACAGCTAACATCATGATGACAATCAAATCTGTACATATCAATATTAGACTAAAATATAAATAGGTTAAACAACCTACCTAAAATGTACAGAGTGGCAAGTTGCATGAAGAAGCAAGACCCAACTCTAGGCTATCTTCAAGAGATCCATCTCACATGGAAGGACACCCACAGGCTCAAAGTAAAAGGATGGAGAAAGAGCTATCAAGCAATAGGAAATTTTTAAAAAGCAGGGCTTGCTATTTTTATTTTAGACAGAATCAACTTTAAACCAACAACAATCAAAAAAGACAAAGCAGAGCATTACATAATGATAAAAGATTCAGTTCAACAAGAAGACTTAACTATCCTAAATATATATGCACCCAACATTGGAGCACACAGATTCATAAAACAAAATCTTAGAGATTGGCAAAGAGACTTTCATTACCACTGAATAATAATAAGAAACTTCAACACTCCAACAAATGTATTGGGCAGATCATCAGGGAAGAATATTGACAAAGATACTTGGGATCTAAACTAGTTACTAGACCAAATGGATCTAACAGACAACTACAGAGCAATCCATCTAACAAAAACAGAATGCACATTCTTTTCATTTGTAGATGGCACATACTCTAAAATGTATCTTATACTTGCCATAAAGCAATTTCCCACAAATTAAAAAAATCATACTAACACTATGGGACCACAGTGCAATAGAAACTGAAATCAGTACTAAGAAAATCTCTCAAAACTGTACAATTATGTGGGAGTTAAACAATTTGCTCCTGAATTTGGGTAAATAATAAAATTAAGACAGAAATCAATAAATTCTTCAAAACTAATGAAAACAAAGACACCACATATCAGAATCTCTGGGACACAGCTAAAGCATTTTTAAGGGAAAAGATAACAGTGCTAAACACTTACATTAAAAAGAAAGAGCTCAAACTAACAAGCTAATATCACACCTAGCCAAACGTGAAAAGCAAAAGCAAACCAACTCCAAAGCTAGCAGAAAATTAAATTAACCACAATCAGAACTAAACTGAATGAAATGGAAACAAGAAAACTCCATAGACTTTGCCCAAAGGCTGCTAGATAATAATAATAATAATAATAATAATAATAATAACTTCAACAATGTTTCAGGTTACAAAATCATGGACAAAAAGTAGTCACATTTTTATACACCAATAATCATCCAGCTGAGAATAAAATCAAGAAGGCAATCTCATTTACAATAGCTACCAAAAATGTAATACCTAAGAATGTAAATAATCAAACCAGTGTGAGATCTGTACAAGAAAACAAAAACACTGATGACAGAAACTGTAGATGACACAAACAAATGGAAAAACATCCATGCTCATGGATTGAAAACATTTTTATTTTTGAATGAACACTTTGCTTCATGCAATCTATAGATGTAATGCAGTTCCTATCACAATAACAGTATTATTTTTCACAGAGAGGAAAAACAATCCAAAAGTTCCTATGAACCAAAAAAGAGCCTGGAATAACCAAGGCAGTTCTAGGCACAAAGAGTAAATCTGGAGGCATCACATTTCCTGACTTATCATTACTATAGTAACCACAAAATCATGTTACTGGCATGAAAATTGACTTACAGTTTAATGGAACAGAATACAGAACCCAGAAATAAAGACAATATGTACAGCCAACTTATATATGCCAAAGTTGCAAGTACATACATTGGGGAAAGGACACCCTTTTCAATGAACAGTGCTTGGAAAATTGGAGAACTTCATGCAGAAGAATGAAACAGGACCCCAATCTTTCACCATATAAAAAATCCAATGCAAGATCTATCAAAGAGTAAAATGTAAGACCTGAAATTATAAACATAGTAGAAGAAAACCTAGGGAAAACTCTGGTGGACATTGGTCCAGGCAACAAATTAATATCTAAGATCTCTATCAGAGTCCACAAAAACAAAAATCAACAAATGGGACTAAATAAAACTATGCAGCTTCTGCACAGCAAAAGAAATATTCAATAGAGTTGACAGCCAACTTGTAGAATAGGATAAAATATTTACCACATGTGCATCCAACAAGGTTCTAATATCCAGAATATACAAGGATCTCAACAACCACCACCATCACCAAAAAAAAAAAAAAAAGCAACCTCATTTAAACATGGGCAAGGACCTCAATAGACACTTTTCAAAAGGAGACATACAACTGTCCATCATTAGGAAGACCATCATTAATAACAATTTCCTAAACAAGATGTTGCCGAGAATGTTTAGACAGGGGAATGCTTATACACTGTTGGTTAGAATGTAAATTAATGCAACATCTATAGAAAGCATTATTGATGTTTCTCAAAGAGCTAAAAATATAGCTACCATTCAATTTAGCAATCCCACTACTACTTATCTACCCAAAGGAAAAGAAATCATTATTTTTAAAAAAACTGCGCTTTTCTGTTGATCACAGAATTATTCACAATAATGAACATATGGAATCAACCTAAGTGTTCATCAAACGATGACTGGATAAATAAAATGTGGCACATATACACAATAATACTACTCGGTTTTAAAAATAATGAAATCATGTATTTTGTACACCATGAATGGAACTGGCAGCCATTATTTCAGTGAATCAGGCAAGACACAGAAAAACCAATACTGCTTCTTTTCAATTACAATTTGAAGCTAAATAATGGGTGCACATGGATGTAGAGTGTGAAATGATAGACAATGGTGTCTTGGAAGGATGAGGGTGTGGGAGGCAGGTGGAGGATGAAAAACTACTTAATGGGTACAATGTACGCAGTTTGGGTGATGGATACCCTAAATGCTCTGACTTCACCACTATGCAATCTATGCATTTAACAAAATTAAACTATACCTCATAAATTTATATAAATTTAGAAAAAGGAATCCACCAGAAAAAAGTATATATCATTATCAAAATATATTTTGCATGTAATATTTTATTGCACTAAAGGATTTCACCGGAACAACTATTGTAGAAGGATAGTATATTCGAAATCATTATTTAGCCTTTTTCTGAAATATTCTTGTCATTTCGTCTTATCTATTATACAGTCCTCTCACTGGAGGATCAGTAAGTTTATAGATGCTCTCCCTCTTGAAGCATTACTCCAAAACCAGCAGCAAAATTATTTTCTATTTGTAAGCATTTTTAAAAGTTAATTTTATTCTTATTTCAATAGTTTTGGAGTATGGGTGGTTTGGGGTTACATGAGTAAGTTCTTTAGTCACGATTTTTGAGATTTTGGTGCATCTGTCACTAGAGCAGTGTACACTGTATCTAATATATAGTCTTTTATCCCTCACCCTGCTCCTAACATCCCCTACTCAGAGTTCCCAAAGTTCGGTATATGATTTGTTTGCCTTTGCATTTTCCTAACTGAGCTCCCACTTATAAGTGAGAACATACAATATCTGATTTTCCATTCCTGAATTGCTTCACATAGAATAGTGTCCTCCAGCTTCATTCAAGTTGCTGCAAGAAACATTATTTCATTCCATTTTATGACTGAGTAGTATTCCATGGTGTATATGTATCACATTTTTTTAATCCACTCATTGGTTGATGGACATTTAAGTTGATTCCATACCTCTGCAATTGCAAATTGTGCTATTATAAACATGCGTGTGCATGTGTCTTTTTCATATAATGCTTTATTTTCCTTTGGGTAGATCGCTGGATCGAATGGTAGTTCTACATTTAGTTCTTTAAGGAATCCCCATACTGTTTTCCATAATGGTTGTATTAGTTTCCATTTCACCAGCGGTGTTAAAGTGTTCCCTTTTCTCCACATCCATGCCAACATCTATTGTTTTTTGACTTTTATATCATGCCCATTCTTGCAGGAGTAGGGTGGTCTCTCATTGTGGTTTTAATTTGCATCTCCCTAACAGTGATGTGGAGCAGTTTTTCATGGGTTTGTTTGCTTTTTATATAACTGCTTTTGAGAATTGTCTATTCATGTCCTTTGCCTACTTTTTTATGGGATTATTTGTTTTCTTCTTGCTAATTAGTTTGAGTCCTTTATGGATTCTGGGTATTAGTCCTTTGTCAGATGCATAGGTTGTAAATATTTTCTCTCACTCTGTGCGTTGTCTGTTTACTCTTCTGATAATTCATTTTGCTGAGCAGAAGCTTTTTAGTTTTAATTAGGTCCCATTTATTTCTTTTTGTTGCATTTTCTTTTGGGGTCTTAGACATAAATTATTTGCCTAAGCCAATGACTAAAAGAGTTTTACAATATTATCTTCAAGAATTTGTATGGTTTCAGATATTAGATTTAAGTCTTTGATTCAACTTGAGTTGATTTTTGTATAGGTGAGAGATGGAAATCCAGTTTCGTTCTTCTACATGTGGCTTGCCAGTTTTTCCAGCACCATTTATTGAATAAGATGTCCTTTCCCCAATTTGTTTTGTATGCTTTGTTGAACAATTGGTTATGTAATCATTTTAAAAATGTGAAAATCATCACCCTAAGGGCATATATTAACTGTGACTTTGAATATATTTCTAGAACAATAAAACCGAATGTTTATTCCAATTTACATGCACAACAGTTGAAGACATATCTTTACAAATTAAATTAAATTATACATGTTTTCAACTAAGCCTCTGAAAATTATAATGCTTCTTAAGGCTTGACTTTTATTAATAGTTTATGAGAAAGAGCATATCTGTGATTAGTAACAAAGAAGATTTATGTAATCTATTTGACTGCTAACTTTCCTCCATGTAGAAGTTTATAGTTTGTATGTCTGCTAAATTTGTAGCTTTAAAAACTAAAATATGTCCAAACTAGTCTATTACTTGAAAAGATGTTACTAGTTGGCAAATTCTAGTAATGAGACAAAAATTCCAAGCTCTTTGACTAGAAACCAAAGCAAATTTAGCTTTGTATATTCTCTCTGAGACACATAGACTATAAACCATATTGACAGGTAATATTATTCTAAATTCTTCATATTTTGGTGGAGTGGGCTTCCACTAGAAGTTGGAAGTTACAGCATTTCACCCTATCTCTGCTAAGAATAGTTGAGCAAATCACTGAACAGACCAAATCGTGAAGTTCCTATACATGTCTGTACAATTCTTATTTAGACTAGTAGTCTATAGCTCTTTACAAGCTAATATCTTATTATTTTAACATTAACATTCCCAAAAGTAAATATGTATATATATATGTGTGTGTGTGTGTGTGTTTACATATGTGTATATATATATTTTACTCACAGATACATATTTACTATGTATGGGTTTATTGAATAATTTATACATCGTTAACTATATTTGGGTTTACCTGCCAGAGACTATGACCATGTGTGTCAAATAAGTGACATTTATAAAGCCTTTATACATTAAGTGAACAGAACTTCAAAGCTTGACTTAAACTCAAAATACTCTATGTGATACAAATGCAGACTTTATTATTTCAAATTTAATTGATTTAGGAATTCATGCTGTATTTTTTTTTTTTTTTTTTTACTAGTACAAGTTTGTAAGTATAAAGAGGCCACCACTAGTTCAGAAAATGTAATATTCGGATTTACATATCAAAACAATTAGATCATTATTGGTATAACATTTCAAATCATTTATGTGTTGGGGTGATTTTTACACTCATTATTTACCTCATAATTTTCTTAGGCTTGAGAGGCTAAGGAAGATCTAAATCATTCCTTTGATTACCAATCAGAAAAAAAGAGAAATCTAAAATAAAAGTTAAAAAGTTTTCACGCCTGTAATCCCAGCACTTTGGGAGGCTGAGGCAGGCAGATCACGAGATCAGGAGATAGAGACCATCCTGGCTAACACGGTGAAACCCCGTCTCTACTAAAAAATACAAAAAACTAGCCGGGCGAGGTGGCGGGCGCCTGTAGTCCCAGCTACTCGGGAGGCTGAGGCAGGAGAATGGCGTGAACCCGGGAGGCGGAGCTTGCAGTGAGCTGAGATGCGGCCACTGCACTCCAGCCCGGGCGGCAGAGCAAGACTCCATCTCAAAAAAAAAAAAATTAATGAGACAAGAGAGTACCAAATGGTAACAAAGTGATAATAAAGAGATAAGGAGAAGGAAAGGAGAAAGAGAAGGACGAGGAAAGAGGAAGAAGAGGAAAAGAAGAAACGTGTGTAAAGAGAGTAATACTGACCAGCGATTTAGAGTTAATTTAATATCCTCTGACACACAGGAACCGTGAAACAGCAAGTGCTCTCTTATTGAAATACTCAGCAACAGAGTTTATTTTTATATAGCATACAAGTTTCTTTAGACCTTAACTTTAATTCTATTTCCAGCTAACTTAATATTATCTAACTTCACAAGCTGACACGTGAAAATAAACTTTCATCAGTGAAGCATTTTTGACAGACATTCATTCATTCAACAAAATTTTCCATTTTGTGCTGTGTTTTGGGTTATTTTCTCAACATGTGAAAAAGCATGTTTAAATACTGTCTTCACAGAGCAGTTCTTAAATTATAAGTTGCATGTGAATCACTAAGAATCTTGTTAAATTGTCAATGTTTGAGGCATAGCAAAGTGAATTTATTACTTTGTTAGAAAATGAACTCCAGGAATTGGAACCTTTAACCATGATCTGTAAACCAAAAAGTGTCTGAGACAGATCTCAATCAATGTAGAAATTTTTTTTTTTATCAAGGTTAAAGACATGCCTGGAAAAAAAGGATCACAAATCCACAAGAACAATCTGTGGTCCATACCTTTTTCCAATGATGATTTTGAGGACTTAAATATTTAAAGGGAAAAAAGTGGACTAGACGGGAAAGAGGAAGGGTACAGTCACATTACTGAATCCACATGTTGCAAGAGAAAAGTAGCAGTAAAGAAAGTCAATTAGTTCAACTAGCACTCAGTAACTCAGAATGTTACATGAGAAATGTGAGCATAGAGTAGCTACCTGTGGTGATATTTAATCTTTTATCTGTAACTATCCACTTAGGAACAAAAGGAAAGGAAGTTTCATACATGATTCAGCTTTTAGCTTAATTTATACTTTTGGCCATAATTGGGTTCCTCAGATTTTATTTTTCATTTTACATTCGTCTCCCACCCCTCCTTTAAAAAATTTTTTCCTTTAGAGAAAGCATATTAGATGAAAATGAGTCTCTGGTTTCAGATTTTGTCCAATCTCTCATGGCTAAGATGGTTTGTTCCTAGATAGATAGTTCCCATATTGTGAGGAAAGTTCATTGTTAGCAAGTTGTGAAGTCTCCCATTCCATTAAAGAAAATTGGGGAAGGAAGAGAGAAAGAAAACAGAAGAACAAAAAAGAGAATTAACATATAGAAAGGTAAAACAATCCTGAAAAACGGATATAGGTCATATTACTCTGAAGTTCATACATCAGTAGGAAGTAATAAATGTATATTTGTATATAATATATAATATAATATACATTTTATAATATATAATGTATAATGAAATACATATATAGGGATTGTTGTCCTTTTCTTCCAATGTTTAAGTTTTCTAGCTTCAGGTTACAGAGCTTTAAGAAAAGCAGTATTTGAACTTCTTGTGATTTCAAATCATTGAAAATGGAAACAAAAAGAAAAGAGGGAAAAAAGTAAAAAACATGACTTTAGAGACTGTAGCCAGGAAAATGTTAGGATTTAGTTCAACTTTTAGAAAATAATAAAAAGTGAAAATTATTGGACAAACTTAGAATCTAGTAAGAAGTATTCTATAGATTATTTTGAAAAAATAACTTATGTCTCTAGTTACCCAATTTTATTAAAGGCAAAATCATAGCGGGACCAATTTTTTTTGTTTGTTTGTAAAATAAAGTTTAGTTTTATTGTATTTGACATGGTTATTTGCCTAAAATGGAACAAGGATAATCATTTGCCATATAAGTGTTTAAAAAAAAAAAAATCGGTCTTGCTGGAACCTTTCTAAAAGTCTTGATCCCAGCCAAAGATTTTTCCCGTGCCTGTAGATACTGGTATGAATTGAATGAATTTCTCCTTTTTTGAGGTACCAAGTAAGCTTGGGGTTCCTGGGTCTGTCAGAAAGTAACATTCTTTACCTACCACAGGTCAGCACTGTCTTAAAGACAAAATATGAGACCTGTTTTTCCAAGGGGCTTTTAAAACTCTGTAGGTCAGCCCTATTTTCTCGAGGTCATCTGAAAATATATCATCCTAGTCAAAGCCTTGATCAAATAACCATTGTCTCTAATCATGTCTTATTATAAAAGAAAACAGATTCTTAGTGAACTTACACAAATAGCTATATAACCTACAAATTAAGAATAATCAAAAAGCTTCCAAATTTTGGAAACACGTTGAAAAAAAAGAATTATGTTTTAAATTTTGCTCGTGAGTTTATTTTATTCAGTTGTTAAAAGCTTAAATGGCATAAAAGAGGAAAAAGTTTTATTGACTCTGAAATATAAAAAGAACTGACAATGTTTTAAACAAAGGTCGTAAAAGGTTATTTTCAGTCGTCTATTAGTTCACTCCATGCAGTGAACTTCTTTTCTGCTCCATATTTGATCAGCAATCCTCATGAATATATCACATCTCCATGAGAGTCCTGGAAGATTTTCTCTTCATTCCAATGGCACAGTCTCTAAATTTATCAGAAACCTATATTTTAAAGAACTCCTCAGAGCTCTGTAGCTGATTATAAATAACCCTTTCAAAAGGTTAAGCTATAACAATTGTGGATGAAATAAGTCTTAGAACAACCATGATAAAAAAAAATGGCAGGAAAATTTGGTTATTTCTGTGGTTTGCAACTGTTTAACATAATCATAATTACTACTAATATTATATACTAAGACGTATCAGAGTCACAGAAATCTCTCATAATTTTCGAACTCATACTAATAATACACGTATATAAATAAAATCAAAACATGTTAGACATTATTTCATAGTTGACAATGCTTTCTGTGGTTTTATTATACCAATATAAGCAAATATATCTGTTTTGGATTTCAGAGAAACCTAATATTTAAAAAAAATGAAATCAAAAAGAATAAATTTAGCATTTGATTTTGGAAAGTTTGTGAAATAGCAAAGGTTTATATTTAAGATATAACAAATGGGATCAGAGATTATTGTAAAACATGTCATTAATTTAGCCTACATAACCCAAGTTTTTTTGTTTCTTTTTAAAGTAAAAGCCCTTACTCTTTATTAGAAGAGAGTACTTTCTCAAATAAGAATCCCTAATAAAGACAGCATGATGCCAGTTAAAAATCTCTCAGATCTGGGGCCCGGCGCGGTGGCTCAAGCCTGTAATCCCAGCACTTTGGGAGGCCGAGATGGGCGGATCACGAGGTCAGGAGATAGAGACCATCCTGGCTAACACGGTGAAACCCCGTCTCTACTAAAAACTACAAAAAACTAGCCGGGCGAGGTGGCGGCGCCTGTAGTCCCAGCTAGGCG
>NW_012115055.1:8172811-8174367 GCF_000951035.1 Colobus angolensis palliatus | reverse complement strand
CTGGGAGTTGGAGACTGCAGCTGTTCCTATTCGGCCATCTTGCTCCGAGTAGTCTTAATTTTCATCCCTGTGTCTCAAGAACACAGTTCATTTTTATAGTCATCTTCTCATGAGTCTGACAGTGAGGTTTTAACTATGGTCAATCTTTAAGATTTAGTAGGAGTTGGGGTCCTTTTTATATCCAAGAGTCAAAGCCCTGTAACATACCAGAGCAAGGATTTTAAAAGCCTTACAGAAAGTTACATGGATGTAATAACATTAATTAATTTTTAAAAATCTCAGTTTTTTCTAAGCAAATGCAGATTTTTAAAAAACTTAGTAACGTTGACATAGGAAACTTTTCAATAAAATCAAAATGTGTTTCTTAGACTAATTACAAAAAAGCAAAAAACTGATCTTGTGCAGTGTGATTGCATTTCTTTATGGGGAGTTCATGTAGATATAACCTACAATTTCAAACTAATGAAAAGGACATAGTAAGAGTGTATCCTTGATCATCAGTGAAGGTTTCACATTTCATAGAGCCATTTAGACATAGTAGGAGAAGCCAAGAATATAAAATTATTATATCAGGAAAATACATTTATTTTAGATCTTCAAAATAAATTATTTTTAGTATTAGACCACAATGACAGTTACAACCTGAGAAAAAAGTTGCACAAGGTGATAAAAAGCTTGAAGGAGAGAGTTATTGTATCAGGCCTCTTCAAATAGAAAAGAAAGCTGAAAATTAGATGCAACAGAAGTTGAATTTGAATTTTAGAGTGAGAAATTAAAATTTATTGCAATTTTATTAAAAGTAAATCAACACTTTTAAAATGTTATCGCTCTAACCAATTATTTAGTGTTGGTTAAACTGTATTAAGTTTCACTGTTAATACAGGCTGGAGTGCAGTAGCACAGTCGTGGCTCACTGCAGCGTCAAACTCCCTGGCTCAGTTGATACTCCCACCTCATCTTCTGGAGTAGCTGGTGTGACAAGCACATGCCTCTGGACTCCGCTAATTTTCATATTTTTTAGTAGAGACGGGGTTTTGCCATGTTGCCCAGGCTAGTCTCAAACTCCTGGGCTCAAGCATTCTGTTCCCATCAGCCTCCCAAAATGTTGGGATTACGGGAGTGAGCCACCATGCCCAGCCTTCCTGATAACCTTTTTCATTACCCTAAGCAATGGTCAGCAACATAACCCCAAATTTGCATAACAAAGGAAATTCTTAGGTGAAAATCATCAAAATTTACAGAGAGAGAGAGAGAGAGAGTTAGTCAGGGTGTGTTGCAGGAATATTAAAATGGATGCCAAGCCAAACACGAAATTATAGAAATCTACCATAGGATTTTACAAGGAGACCAATTTTATTTAGATAGGTAGTTTTAAATTTATTCTGTATCTTTTAACTGGGCCACTGAGTTCTTCCAGTGCAGCCCATATTGCAGAGGTTCCCACCCGCCAGGCTGTGGACCAGCACTAGCTTGTGGCCTGTTAGGAATTGGGTCACACAGCAGGAGATAAGTGGCAGGTTGGCAAGTGTTGACACCTGAGCTTCACCTCCTGTCAG
>NW_012115055.1:8164051-8171211 GCF_000951035.1 Colobus angolensis palliatus | reverse complement strand
AATAGTCCATTAAGTTTGCAACTAACTCTCAGTAAATCGGCACTTTATATAACATAAGGAGAACAGAGTAGCTATCTATGGAGATACATAACCTTTATCTGTAGCTCTCTGCTTAGGAACAAAACGAAAGCAGGTTCTTGCATGACTCATCTTTCCGCTTCATTTTTTCTTTTTGGGATAGTGAATTGGGGTCCTGAGATTTTACTTTTTTTCACAGACCCCAGGGAGTTATAGTTCCCCTAAATGAAAACAAAGGTTCAGAGTAAGAGAATATGTTAATTAACTACATAATAATATATAATAAGATTAACTGTTTTGTGCAAGCAAAAACCATTATAGTATATGTGGACAACTGGAAAAATGTAATTAAGACTGTGATGAGCATTGAGTGGCACTATGAGACCTGAAAGGTGTATACTACTTAACCAGATGCAAATGTTAGGAGATGGGAGAGATGTCCAGAAAGAGGAAACAAACAAGTGTCGAGATCCCAATAACTAAACTACAGTTTACCACGGTTGTGTGCTAGGGAAGTATTTGTGTGATTGAACGCATAATGGAATGTCTGAAAAAAGAGGAATAAAGCCTCTTTAACCTGAGCCCCTCATGTACTCCCAGCCCTGCCTAGAAAACCTCCAGCCACCCAAGATCTATCAACTAAGAGATAAATGTCTGGCAGAGCAAAGGTCCTCCAGGTGGCATCTCATCTGGCAATTACATGCCTGTGTTTTACCAGTGTATAAATATTTTCAGTATTATCACTGTATATGAGTAGAAAACTGGAAGGTTAATTGGGAAGTAATAATGAAGAACTTTGTGAACAATATTTAGGATTTTTGCCTGCATCCTAAGAGTAATTCTAAACCAAAGATGAAGTTTAAACAAATGAATTCCATGATTAGAAATATACCAGTATCAAAGCAGTGGTGAGCAAGAGAGTGAAAAGACAGAGGTAGAATTATTCTTACCTTTCCTTCAGAGCAGAACAAAAGGAATGTAAGGAGGGCTATTACACCATGAATGTTGGATATTAATTCTCAGAAAATAAGAATCAAATTTAGAGTTCTCATCTGGTCCCACAATATTGAAATACTGTCTAGACTTGCTGATTGGCATCTGAATGTCTGTTTCTCATTAAAGTGTAATGCTCCAGCTAAACAGTAGAGAGGAGAGTAGTTGAGTCTTCAAATGAGATTTTCTATTCAGAGTCAGTATAATTTGGTTCTCTTCTCACTGAAGTCTATTATCACTTCGTCAAATTATACTACTGTATAACATAAAATCTAGTTATAGAGACTTGAAATCTAGATTTGGCAGCATTTAACACATTTTTATCTTTCTCTAAAAATATCTTTTACCACTATAACTCAAGCTTTTCACCCTATCACATCTAGGCAGGCAGTTGAATACACAATTACTGCGTAGTTCAGGTAATAAACTTTGCACTATATTTCACGGAGGCAATAGGTATTATGGTCATTCTCTCAATTATTTTCCTTTTGAAATGTTGTTCTCACTTCTGATTATAATATTAAAGTTTTTAGTCTTGCCATAAAAATCTATAATGAGATTGTTTGCTTATATACTCTGCCCAATGAATAATGAAGTCTCCAAAATATTAAAATGTTCTTATAATTAGTAGTGTCTGCTGTATCCATTTCATGTTGGGTATGCTCCATTTTTTTAAATGCTTCTGGTAATTTACTCAAACAAACTGCATACTGTAAATGAAGTCAGTCATTATATGTTGTATACTATAAACTAATGTATATCATTTAAAAGATGTGTTTGACTTCAGTGATTTAAGTTTTGTGTTATTCACTGAAAATCAGAAATGGTATCTAAAATTACTACTGAATTGATCAACTTAATTTGATAATACAGTTCATCAATGTGACAAAGCGTTAAAGCAGTTACTTTCTCTTTTTTTTTTTTTTGGTTTGATATTATCCTTTTAAACGTCTTCATTGTTGACCTGATTTCCAGAAAATTAATTCTTCACAGATTTTATTTGTTCTATCAGCATAGCAGAAACAAAAACATCCCGCCATAAATTGTGCTTGCAGTTAGAGCTTAATGATAAATACATCCTTGTTCTCTGCTACTTCGAATGATGAAGTGCTGTTAGCACTGAATTCTCGCTTTACTACTCTAGACCCAGTGAATAACATTAATTGTTTTATAAGCCTACACCAACTCATTTTCTCTGATTCATAAAACAGTTATGCACCATTAAGAAGTATTTCTCAGTAGGGTCCATTTTTCCCCTTAAAAAAGAGTTTGAATTCATTCATCTCCCATTCTTATTCTGAAAATGCAGCATGAACTTTGAATTATACACTAAATTTTATGCAATTCTCAGTCACTAAATTAGCTGAGAAAGGGAAAATATCTTAAACTACGTTAGAATGCAGATTTAGCACAATAGAGTTGCAAGGACAATATGCCAATTATTTTGAACAAATATGTGTGCTATTTGAAGTCTTAAAGTATTTGCAAGAATGGTATTTGCTTTTTAAACTTCAGAGAACAAAAGCATTGCAAGTGGACACCAAAACACCAAATACTATTCAGTCTGGTATTCAGAAATATGAGGGAATCATATACATCCTATATGTATGTATTAATTAGAAGAATGGAAATAGCTGAATTTAATTCTTGGCAAAAGCTCTGAATTCTCTAAATTATGTAACGCAGTAATCCAGAAAGGTAAACAAAGCAGGAAGTGAAATTAAATCAGCAATTAAAATTTTTTAATAAACTTGTATTCTCTAGAGAATTTCCTAAAAAATATTATGTCACTATAGAAATACAGATAATTAAAGTTTAATATGTTTTAGTTTAGAATATACTCCTCTAAGTCAGTAGATTTTAATTTGTATGAACAATTCAGACCAAGAGGCAGAAGTTTTGATTTGTCTCATAAGTTTACCTTTGTTTTCCTCTGCAGAACAGAAAAAGTAAACCAATGATAATTTTTGTTATAAAAGTAAATCCTTATATCCCTGCTTTTAGCACATACTAAAACTTAAAACCTAATGGAAAATAAGTCATCAAGAGAAATGAACCGGTATAAAACTATTCAAATGTCCAGTGAGCAGGAATGGGACAAACTCTCAAACAGCACCATGTTTATTTACAGGGCCAAGCTACTGAAGTGTAGTGCGGGCAACTTGGTTTATTTACAGGGCCAAGCTACTGAAGTGTAGTGCGGGCAGCTTGGTTTTTGTTTTTGTTTTTGTTTTCACTCAGATGACACCATTAAGAAAATCATAGCCTCTTTTTTGTTCTTGCATTATATAAATACAAAGTATCGGGGCCAATTTCAATCATGGTGGTCCAAAATGAGTCGCTATATCACATTTGTTGTAAATGATGTGCTAGATATGAGAGAAATCGGTTTTTCCCTGACCTCTGAAACGGGGCATATTGCCTGCTTGCTTTCTTTCTTTTTTTTTTTTTTTTTTTTTTTTTGCATAGCATCTATTTTTTTTTTTTATTGTTTAGCATATTCTGCAAGGTTTTGAGAGGCAGCACTGAAAGCATCAATGTTAGAAATATAAGTCAGTTGAGCTCTTGAATGAGAAATGATAATCACTACATATGAATGAATTTGTCTAAAAGGAGTGCAATTCATACTTTGGAGATATCCCCTTTATTTAGCTACAATTAGCAGTATGCTCATCATTCTATGTTTTCTTCTTATAATATGTGTTTGGTATATTTTGACTTAATAGTTGATTTTAAAATGTGATTTTCTTTGAAAATAACTTTTTCAGTAACCAAATCAATTTCCAATGAAAAGGAAACTGCATTTGCTACAATTGAATGGTTATATGTACCCTAAATTTATTTCTTAAATTATTTTACTACAGTGCGAACACTTAACATGAGATCTACCCTTCAATAAAATTTTAAGTGTCCAATACAATGTTGTTGACTGTAGGCCTAATGTGCACCAGAGCTCCAGAACTGATTCATCTTACTGAATAAAAACTGTGTGCCCATTGATAGATAACTGTCCATATCCCCCTCCTACCATAGTTGCCTTGACAACCACCATTCCAGTTTTTGATTCTATGAATTTATTTTAGATACCTCATATAAAAGGAATTATGCAGTATTTGTCTTTCTGTGACTGGGTTATTTCACCAAACATAATGTTATCCAGGCCCACTCGTATTATCTCATATTAAAGAACTTTGTTTTTTAAGGGTAAATATTTTATTATATGTATATACCACATTTTCTTTGTGCATTCATCCATTAATGGACATTTAGGTTGCTTCTACATCTTGGCTGTTGTGAATAGTGCTGCAGTAAACATTGGGAGTGTAGATACCTCTTTAAGATTTTGATTTCAATTATTTTGGTTGTATACCCAGAAGTATGCTTACTGGCCCAAATGATAGTTTTCTTTTTATTTATTTTTATTTTGAGGAACTTCCCTACTGTTTTCCAAATACTATGAATTAACTGAACTGTATTGCATTTCCACTAAGAGTTTGCAAGGTTCCTAATTTCTCCGCATCCTCACCAACACTTGTCTTTTTCTTTCTTTTTTTTTTTTTTTAATTGCTCACCTGTCAGAGTGGCTATTATTAACAAAGGGCACATTGCTTTTTTTGGTGGTGACTGCTAAGAGTGCTCGAAGCAATGAGACCATGGTAGAGGATTGAAATAGACAGTCTTTAATTTTAGCCATATATTTAGCAGCCACATAAAAGCTATGTACGTCTAGAATTACCTGAATGTATGAAAAGTGAAGAGTATTTTTAATAGATTCTAAAGATTTTTATCTTTATACCATTTGATAAGAAATTTTTTTTGTGTGGATTAAGCATATGCAGTGACAAAAATTGAAATCACTAAGATATCATCAGTCTTGATCTTCCATCAGGAATCTAAAGAGCAAATTTATAAGGCAAAATAGCTATAATAGTTGTAGATACCTAAATAGCTGAAATAAAGACAGATAAACACTCTATTTTAAAATAGATGTGAGCTCCTTATTTACTGATTGTTATAGATTCACAGAAACACACGCTAGCACATACACACACACACACACACTATATATATATATATATATAGATGTCTTCTGCAAAGTAGCTCTCTTCTCTTCATTTAATTCTTTTTTATTTATTTATTTTTTTTGAGACGGAGTCTCGCTCTGTCGCCCAGGCTGGAGTGCAGTGGCCGGATATCAGCTCACTGCAAGCTCCGCCTCCCGGGTCCACGCCATTCTCCTGCCTCATCCTCCCGAGTAGCTGGGACTACAGGCGCCCGCCACCTCGCCCGGCTAGTTTTTTTTGTATTTTTTAGTAGAGACGGGGTTTCGCCGTGTTAGCCAGGATGGTCTGGATCTCCTGACCTCGCGATCCACCCGTCTCGGCCTCCCAAAGTGCTGGGATTACAGGCTTGAGCCACCGCGCCCGGCCTCTCTTCATTTAATTCTAAGTGAAGGAAAAAAAACTAGATAATTATGAATTCAACAATGATTAAAACCAGTGAGAGGTGCACATGCACATGTCTATGAAAACATAGAAGTGAAGTTCCTTGAAGTATGTGCATGTTTTTGCCTAGTAAAGTAATGAAGAAATGGCATAGAAAAAATGAGCACAATTACAAAGCATTATATTAAATTCCGTGTATTCTTCATGAGTAACTCCACAGTGAAGATGTTGTTTGAATAAGAAAGAGTTTTCATCAAATTTTGAGGGATTATATTTGGCTTTAAATTATATTTCTTAATTGAAGGCAGGTAATTTAGTTGGTATTAGTTTCATGAACTAACAGTTGTATAAATTACGGTATGAGAAAATCAGAAAGTTGGCTTGGCTAGAAATGGCTTATGATGATTACAATAAAATCAAATTATATTAATAAATAATACAAAGCAATTCGAAGATTTTAACGATGAATCTCAAATACTTTATAATAGGCTGAAAATTTCATCCCTTAGGAGGCATTTTTTTCCATTTCCTGAAATACATGAGTTTATAATGCAATGCAAATTTCAACTCTCTTAAAATAACTTAATTCTAAATAATAATAAATTATCTATAAATGTCAAACTTATGTATATGCAGTTCTATATTTTCATTTCCTTGTGTATTTAAGTAAAATATTTTCTTCTTGTCAGAATTATAAAAATACAATAATAATAATGGCTGCCATAATTGAGTGCTCATGATATACTAAACACTGTGCTAAATGCTTTGCCAGGCATACCATCTTTAGAGTTCACAGAAAATGTATTTGATAAAGTGTTAGCATTTCTTATAGAGAAGAAAACTAATAGCGTAGACAGGAAGATTATGCTTGTAAGTTATATAAAAAAACATAAATTGTACTAAAATTGATCTGATTGTAAATTCATGCCTCAAATGCCCATGAAATCCTCATTCTCATAAGTGTTTTAATGTTGAAATCCCTAAAAGTTTAAAGCACTCTTTGGCCTTTTCTGCAGGCAATATTGTCTACTGGTTCCACCTCTGGCCTACCAGAGCAAGGACTTATTTAATGGGGCAGAGATAAAGTTTGGTAATATAAAAATAGAAGAGTACAGAGGAAAATAAAACTTCATTTCTCTTTCCTTGAATACTAGAATATTTTAAATATTTTTATACTATTTTAAAACACAGAAAGCTAATAGAGTTTGGTGTTGAACTATGGCAGTTACTCTGTTTTTTCCTATACAAAAGAAATAATTATAACCTTGTAAGAAATGAGTGAAATGATCATCATTTTCTGCCATTTACTCCATCTGGAACCATTTGTAGTTTCATTGAAGTGTAATAATTCTGTAAGCAGAGTTTCAGTAATATATTGCAACTTTCGGCCTTTACAAATTGCATCAAGTTCCAGATACTGAGGCTCACCAGTCAAGGCTGTTCACTTCCTACTCTGACCTCAAGTTTAGAAGTGCCACAAACATAAGATGAGTGTGGATGATTCCAATACTAACCAAAGAAACTACAAGGAAAAACACAGAGTTCTAGAAATGAGTCAGGGAACTCTACGTTCTTAAGAAATGGCAGCCTATGAAAGGAGAATGCCAAAACCAATTTATACGAAATAAGCTGTCCACATTGTACTGGGCAGTTAGTGAGTAACTCAAGTCAGCAGAGTGTAAAAGCGACAGTGCCTCATCTACA
>NW_012115055.1:8153056-8164001 GCF_000951035.1 Colobus angolensis palliatus | reverse complement strand
GTTCAAAATGCAGAAATCACCGGTCTTCTGTGTCCTTCGCGCTGGGAGTTGGAGACTGCAGCTGTTCCTATTCGGCCATCTTGCTCCGCCCCGGCTGTTCACTTCCTACTCTGACCTCAAGTTTAGAAGTGCCACAAACATAAGATGAGTGTGGATAATTCCAATACTAACCAAGGAAACTACAAGGAAAAACACAGAGTTCTAGAAATGAGTCAGGGAACTCTACGTTCTTAAGAAATGGCAGCCTGTGAAAGGAGAATGCCAAAACCAATTTATACGAAATAAGCTGTCCACATTGTACTGGGCAGTTAGTGAGTAACTCAAGTCAGCAGAGCGTAAAAGCGACAGTGCCTCATCTATACAGGTCAGAATATCAAAGGTGGCTGTAAAGCTGGGAAACCTGTAATAGTGTGTGGGTAGATGCTGGCCTACTCTTTGCTCTAAGTCATACACTGGGAAATTACAAAAAGCTCAGTGTGACAAACATGGTGGTATTGGGAAGTTCTGTGACAGTCAAGGTTACCTGAAAATATGGTGGCAGGGTAAGTGAGGAGTGGTTAACTCTGTCCTCTAAAGTCTTCTACCTGAGTTCAAGATATAATCCAACCCCTACAGGTTATGTGCCAAGGTAGTTGACAGATGTCCTGCAACATGAGCTAACATGGGGGAAGTAAAGAGACATTTAATGTGTGCAGAAATTTCATTCATTAGTTAATTCGTTATATAAAAGCTTACCTTGCATTTAGTAGTTGGTAGCACTGTTCTAGACCATGCAGTTCTAGTGAGAAACAAAATAACAAAAATCCCACTCTCCTCATAAGTCATTTTACATCTTACATCCTACAGCCTTATTGTAGGAGGTTGCCTATAATAAGTAAACTATATAAATTATACAGATTATACATTATATGATGACAAGTACTGATAAAAACATATGGCAGGGAAAGTTTGAATTATGGAGGGGATGGATAGAATGTCTCTACCTAGAAAGTAAAGTTGAGTAAAGATTTGAAAGAATCTAGGGAGTAAAGTGGTGAGGAAGAATATTCCAAGTACATATACATTATCCGTTCTTTATATTGGAATGGGGGAAGTGCCTGGTACTTCAGCCTAGTGGTGAAGAAAAGACAGTGGGACCTGAGATTATCACAGGGACTTGGGAAGTAAGCTTATAAACTGTGGCTGTAATTCAGAGTATAACAGGAAGCCATGAGTATTTTAAGCAGAGAGTGATTTATATTTTAATAGGATCATTTGGACTTCTGTGTTAAAAATAGCCTATAAGTGGCAAAGATAGAAACTAGATGATGGATCAGGGAGCTGTGACAATTATTCAGGTAAGAAATAATGTTTGCATAAACTGATAGTTCCTAAGGTATTAAGAAGTGGCTTTTTTGTGGATTAATTCTGAAAACTGACTTAACCATATTAGCTACAGTGGTAGCTGAGAAAAAGTTAGGAATTAAAGATGACACTAAATATTTTGGTTTGAACCAGTCTAAAAATAGATGTTTCTTATTTGATAAGATGGGAGATACTGCAAGAAAAGCAAGAGATACAGAACAGAATATCAGCAGCTAAGTTTTGTAATTGATAATTTTTAGGTGTTTATAAGATATTTAAGTAGAGGTGAAGAGTAGGCAGCTAAATATGAGCGTGCCAAATTGGAAAGACTTGAAATTGATGGTATAAGTTTATTTAATTAGAACCATAGATAATTCCAATATAGCTGCTAGGGAGGAAAAGGAAGAAAGAAAATGAGAGGGAGAAGAGAGAGAAGAGAAAATGAGAGGGAGAAGAGAAACAGAGAGGGGAGAAAGAGGAAGAGAGAGGGAAAGCGGAACTGAGTGGGTAAGGGAGCAAGGGAGAGGGAAGGGGAGGAGGTAAAATGAAGGAAAGAGAAGGGAAAGAAAAGGGAAGGAAAGAAAAAGAAAGTAAAGAGAAGGAAGACAATGAAAGAAGAAAGCAAAAGAGATCAATAACTAGATCAAGCTCACTATGTTATATTGAGCTAGAGATGTGAGGACCTTCACAGGAGACTGAGAAAAGCTGTCAGTGAGAACAAAGGAAAACCAAGAAAATGGGGTACACTGTCAACCTAGCAAAGAAAATACTTCAGGGCGGGTGGGTTATCACTTTTGTTTATAGGTCCAGTAAGGTAAGCTTAAACAGTGGCCATTAGATTTAGCAAAATTGAGGTAATTTTAGATCAGATAATTAACTCCCAAACTGACCTTGTAATAGGCTACAAGGGAAATCTTAAGAAGCTTCCCTGCAAATGCACATGAAATTTTCCAACAATAATCCAAATATTAAAATATATTACAGAAATGTAAATTTTAAAAATATAACTGAAGATCAAATGATATACTACTATATAATCCTTGGTTTACAAGAAAATCGTATGTAACATAGAACACGCTGCATTGTCAGTTAAGCCAAATCTGTATTTAGAGAAATTTTATATATATGAACACTGCTTTTAAGAAAAATACGTAAGAAAATACATCGTTAAGAAAACACAACATTAAGAAAAATACACCATTAAAAGATTGCTAAGGTACTAAATATACAAGTGTAAACTTAAATTAAGTTTTAATTTGTATATTAAATTAAACTTAAATTTCATTTTAATTCAACTTACTAAGTTGAATTAAAATAAAAAATAAAAAGTATTATGATGAAATTATTGCCAAAATAATTTTTTCAAAGGGTGGCAAAGAGAAAGTGAAATAAATTGTATAAAGTAATAAAATCGGTTGTAGAGCTTTTAAAGACCATAATAGATTCTACAAACTTTAAATGGCAAAATATAAAAATTCTAACTGAAATTGCAACATTTTCTAGAATTTATAATAAGCAAACTTGGTTATAAAAACTACTTTGAATGCTACAATAAACATCTGATAGCATGCAATGGAAACCAATCACCCATCTCCCACCCTGTACACCCTTACAAAAGCCTCAGAACCAAGCAATTTATAGGCGACTTCCAACAAATTATTTAGAAGCAGATAATTTCTACCTCTCACAAATATATCTAGGAAGTTGAAAGTGAAAAATTTTGTTCAACTCAATTTATAAATTCAATCTACTTTTATGATAAAATACTTCAAAGCATTACAGGAGAAAAATTATGAGCAAAATACCCTTAAGAACAGAGTTTGATAATCTTGGTATAATTAGCCAATTTGTTATATAGTGTATTAAACATTACTGATTTTGCTTCAGTAGGTTTTATCCCTTGCGTGCGAGCTAATGGCATTGAAAATTTCTGTAAATCATTAATGGAGAAAATGATTGTCATAGAAAATCTTGATAAATATTATGAAGAAAATGCTAATATATTAACAAAGATAATTTTTCAAAGTTCAAAAATTGAAAATGTAAATAAACTCTTAGGAAACAAGAAACAGGTAAGAGATTCTTATTTTTTTGACGTAGAATATAAACACAACCTGAGAAGGAATAAGGCAGAAGAAGGCGGGTATCAAAGTCCATGAAAAAACTTAAAAACATCTTCTTATTAAAGATTAAAAGGACAAGAATGCCTGCTTTTCCCACTAATGTTTAAAATTATTTTTAAGTAACTGAAAAGTTCAGTACGTAAACTAAATAGGAAGCCTAAAGACTGTGAGGGAAAGTTTTTTTACAGTAATTTGTAGATTGCATGTGTAATGGTTAATTTTGTGTGTCAATTTGGCAGGCTATGGTGCTCAGTTGTTTGACCAAATACTAGTCTAGATATTGCTATAAAGGTATTTTGTATGAGTGATTAACATCTAAAATCAGTTCACTTTAAGTAAAGCACATTATCGTGGATGATGAGGGTGGACCTCATTCAATTAGTTGAAGACCTTAACAGAAAAAACAAATTTCCCAGGAAAGAATAAATTCTGTCTCAAGACTTTAGCATAAAATTCCTTCCTGAGGTTCCAGCCTGCCCTATGGATTTCAGACTTTCCAGCATCCAATTATCTGAACTAATTCCTATATATAATACATATATACAGACACATACATGTATACATATATAACACAAATATTCACATATATGTGTATACATATATAAAATAAGATATTTATAACACTATTAATCATCTATGTAATATCTTATCAAATTGTAATATGTTAACATAAAATATATATTTACATATAGCCATTTATCTATTTATAGAATCTATCTCTCCTATTGCTTTTCTTTCTCTGGAGAGGCCTGACTGATACATCATGATCACCAACATGATAAATCAAAAATAATTTATACATACATTTCAAGGAACTGTAAAGTGCTTTCAGCAATTTTGTGTGGTCAACATGGAAAATTCAATAGCTTTTCTATATATCAGGAATTACCAACTAGAAAATACAATAAAAATTAATATGCCTTTACACTAGCAACAAAAATATTCTTAGGGAGATTTTTGAATTAATGTATCCCTAGATTTTCCCTTGAGGAAGACAATTTTTCAATTTACGTATATCCTTAGATCTTCATAGGGAAATATGTGAATTAATGTATGTCAGTTCCCATGTTAATAAATACAAAGCTCATCAAAATGGCAACAAGTTTATATTGGAAGCTGATTCTGAAAGTAAGTAACAATAAAAATGCAGGGAGAGCCGAGACAATTTTGAAAGAGAAGAACATACAGGGAAGACAGTTCATGTAGATATAAGTAGATATAAGGATGTAATTCAAAGTAGCAGTTATATAAATGGTACAAAATATGCGTGCAGAAGGAAAACATATCAATAAAGTACAATAGAAATTTTATTCATACCTGGAGGCTGACATTATTATAGAGATGGCTTTAGGATAGAGATTACTGCAGGATGGATGTATTATTTAAAAGCTAGTATTATAATTTTTTATTTTTAATCTGGAAAAAATGTTGGTTGTTTTACATTGTGTCTTATGTGAAATGTATCTGATTCAAAAGATTAAGAGCTAAATAAGGATGACCTAAAATATCAAATCCATGGGAGAAAATTTTAAAAATCTATATATAAATATTTTATATATGTATATATGTATATCACTATGATATATGCATATATAAATAAAAAATATATACACACACACAAATCCAAATCTTTTCTATCCATCCAATCATAATCCTACCTTCCCCTTTTCCATAGTTTACATGATCTATATTCATATATTTCTATCCCTATCCCAATATATATATTTTCAACATCTGGGCATCCATTTCCAGTGGATAGATAAAGCTGGTGACAGATAGGATCTTGGTGAGGTGAGCCATCCTGGCCCATGACATGACTTTATTGCCCTTAGTTTTTCCCTAGGCTTATTCTGAGAAAATTAAAAGTGTCTGTTCAGGACTCAGAACATCAGTGAGACAGATAACTTGCCCTGCCTTCCCAGGGTCCCACTGTTACAGTGATTCCTTTCTATTAACTTCTAACCATGAGGAATCTGTCTATTCCTGATGCTCCCACTTCCGTTTTTTTCACAGACAATTACATCAGAAGTACGTGCTAAATTATTTCCTCAAAAGGTACAGAGAATGATTTGTGATGTATAATTATTATTCAAAAATATCATATATTCAATAGTCACCAAGTGATTAAAATATTTCTAATTTAGCAAATATTTCTAAAGAAAACATTCAAAATATAACCCCAAATAATACCCCTAAATAGTCTGAAAATGCCCCTAAACAATCTGACACTAATGTTTCCCTTGATATTGCTAATATGAGAGAATTGTAAAAATAATTATGGAAACACAGACACAGGCATACATGTTTATATACCCACACAGATATTTATAAATTAAGAAGTCTCTATAATTAGCTACTTTGTGATCAGACAGCATCACTCCTGGCCTTCACACTGACATGAAGAAGATTCAAGATCATTTGAGATACTTAACAAGGTATTTTTATCTTCTCCCCATTTTCAGACTCATAGCCTCACCTCAACAAAATGGCAGAAACATTTGCACTACACTTGTCCCGATTAGTAATTCAATTTTACTCTGTGCTTTTCATGTTTCACCTCGTAATTAAATCTACATCAACTATACATAAACCTTCATCTTTGGTCTCTGGAATTCACAATCCATGAGCAGCAAAATCTATGAGCTTTATTTCTTCTATTATGTTTATATAACCTTGTTGTTCCAACTGCTATATCCCACCATCATTGGAAACTTCCTGCCGCTTCTCAAGTGGTGGTAGTGTGTTATCCCATATTTCTCACAACATTGTTCCTGGTCAGTGATATACAGGACAGGATACAGTCTCTTTCCTCTTTTGTACTTTGTAGATCATTTTAATTCCCTCCTGCCTGAAATTTCCCAGATTTGATGTTACTGTGTCAGCCTATGACATTCTGTACACATCTTGGTTCTTGTTTGGCCATCAACAGACCTTCTATGTCATTTCCCCTTATTCCTCAAGAATAGTGAAAAGGGACTCATTATAATACAACTGCCTTAATTTATGGTAGTTCTGATGTTCATGTGGCTGATCTTTTCAGTATCTTAACTTCTCTTCTCTTATAATTTCCTCTCTCTAATGATGCTGTCCTTCAGTCTTCTTCACCCACACACTTCTCTCATCATTCAATGGACTTCAACAGCACTGGCAGCCAGGGTGTAACTTCCAAGCATTTTTTGGCATTGTCCTTTCTTGTCATCACTTCCTTTCTTTCCTAATCATCATCTATGGCAACCTGACTCCAGCGATTCTTCAGTTATCTCAGTACCTATAATCCATGGATTGTACTGCTTTTAACTACCTTACCCTCTCCTTTCCTGCACTTTGTTCCTTAACGAATTGCATATTCTACTATTGCATCTTCCTATGTATATCCTCAACTTCCTTGTCCTCTCTTCCTCCACCATGCTGTTAGAATAATCAGTAACCCTCTTTAAATCAAATTACTGCTTCCCCTACACATCAATAATTTCCTCCTGATATGTCTCAGAAGATTAACTTCTGTGGACTGCTTCAAGTAAATTTCCTCCCTTAGTAGATTTCTGTTGGAATCAACACATGTAATAAACCAGGAGGGGATTGGATGGTGGGGTAGAAGTGTTTCAAATTATTTCGACTTACTCCCCATCAAGCCATGGGGTTTAAAGGGGCTACCAATTCTTTAGCTAAGCTCCAGCACCTATGGGGTGACCTTCTGACATTTTTCAACTTTAGTCCTCTATATGCTCTTAATTCTTCTATTCTCCTCAATCTCTAAACAATGGTCTCTGAACTATGATTCAGTTCTTAGATGTTTTCTCTACTCCTTCTATCCTACCCTCTCTAGTGAGCCAATCTATTTTCAAGACTTGAAATTCCAACTGCTGATAACTGGTACTGACTTTTATCTCCAGTACAGACCTCTCCCTTCTGGTCCAGACTCTGTAAAATCACCACAACACCTCTGCTGGGATGACTGTTGGCATCTCAAACTTAATAAGTTTAATTTGGAACTTTTTATTTGGACATCTCAAACCTGCTTCATTTTATTTTATTTTATTTCATTTCATTTCATTTCATTTCATTTCATTTCATTTCATTTGGAGACAGAGTCTAGCTCTGTGGCCCAGGCTGGATGGAGTGCAGTGGCGTGATCTCTGCTCACTGCAACATCCACCTCCCGGGTTCAAGCAATTATCCCGCCTCAGCATTCTGAGTAACTGGGACTACAGGCACATGCCACCACGCCCGCCTAATTTTTTGTATTTTTAGTAGAGATGGAGTTTCGCCATGTTGCCTAGGCTGGTTTCAAACTCCCGAGCTCAGGCAACCCGCCCACCTCGGCGTCCCAAAGTGCTGATATTACAGGCATGAGCCACTGTGCCCGGCCTGCTTCATCTTTAGCCTTTCTCATATCAGATAATGGCAGCTTCATGCTTCTAGTTTCTGAGGCCAACTTGACCCTTTGTTCTCTTGTTTCCTCCCACTACCCCCTTATTCATTACTTTCAGCCTCAATATTCCTTATGTTCATTCCACTTCTGGAAGTCCTTAAATATTAAAAGCACGTTTGTACTACAAGGACTTGGAACTTGTTGCACCATCAACCTGGATAACTATTTTCTAGATATGTGCTGTCTCACATTCTCTCTTCAAATTGTTTTCTTAAATACCACTTATTCAACAGGCTTGCTTGCACTACCCTTTATAAAGTAAAAGCCTTCTCCACCATAGGCCTTCCCTACATCTGTGAACATCTCTGACTTTGCTCAATTTTTCCTATAACTTTTATCACTAATCATACCACACATGTTTGTTTCATTTCTTACTTTATTAATATATTCCCAGTATCTAGAATAGTGTCTGGAATACAGTACGTGCTCAATACATATTTTCTTAAAGAATTAATAAGCAATGAATGACACAATATAGTCATATATATATATGTGTGTGTATATACATATATATACACACACTCCATATATAAACATAAACAAGTCTGAAGGGATATTAATATTCTCTTTTTCATAATATCCCAAGACATAGTGGCTGCAGTGTAAAATGCTACATTATTAACATTCTTCAGATATTTTCTAGAATTATGATATTGAGGAATATAGCTCTCTTACAAATAAAAGCAACTGGGTGTTCTAGTAACTTTATATTTTACCTGAATTAGAAATGATTTCTTCTCTATATTAAGTCCCCCGTGTCTTACTATATAACTGAATGGAAACAAGCTTTGTTATCAGAGACCAGACAATTGAATTCAATATGAATGGCTAAATGATGACTTAAAAAGAAGCAATGGACCGGGCGCAGTGGCTCATGCCTATAATCCCAGCACTTTGTGAGGCCAAGGGGGGTGGATCACGAGGTCAGGAGAGCCAGACCATCCTGGCTGGCACGGTGAAACCCCGCTTCTACTAAAATTACGAAAAGAAAAAAAAAATTAGCACGGCGTGGTGGCGGGCACCTGTAGTCCCAGCTACTCGAGTGGCTGAGGCAGGAGAATCGCTTGAACCTGGAGGGCAGAGGTTGCAGTGAGCTGAGATCGTGCCACTGCCCTCTAGCCTGGGCAACAGAGCGAGACTCCTTCTCAAAAACAAAAAAAAAGCAGTGATTACTAATGTATCAGACTCCATTATAATTCTAGATTTTCTTAAATTTTGTATCACCACTTAAATATTTGTTCAATTTATACTAATATAGTTGATAGATATTCTATAACATGTAAGCATATATTAAGATGATAATATATCCCATTATCATATTAATAAATGTACATGTGAGCAGTCCATATTTGCATTATGATAAAAAAATTTTGAAAAGTCTATGCAATTTAAAACACAATAGTGTGTTTTTAATACATGTTATGATACAAACAATTAAGCAATCTTCTGAAGGAACTCAGTACTGTTTTGTCTGCTCTCTTAATCAGAAATACTGTTCTGCCTTTGCTTCTTAATATGTACAGGCTAAATTAGTATGCTGGTCACAAATGTATGTTTGGGGATATTTTTAATCTATAGATTATTGTAAACAAAAGAGACATAAGTACAAAGTTATTGTAGATGTGTTTTGTTACTAGAGTGGAACCGCCAAAATGCCCTTTCTTTGATCAGTAAATCAGAAAAAACACTATTAATATAATTAATAAAACATATGAGTGTATTACCTAAAAGTATTAGTAATTCTTTAATTGTAAGAGTAAAGTATTATATGTGAGGCTAAATTTTGCTCAGGCAGTCAAACCTCCCTCCAGATATACCCATTTTTTTCCTCTGTTTAAACCGCTAAAAGTATTTATGTCCCTTAGTTTCTGAGAAACAATGTGGTAATTTCAGTGGCTTGCACATACAACTTTTACTGTCAGCAAAGTTTTTTCTGGTTTCCCAAACACTCCGATTTGCCCCTGCTGTCAACATTCACTCACCGTTGTGATTTGAAATGGACTGTCTTAGATAAACAGATTGTGTTATATCCAGAGTGAAATACTATTTTGCAATATGTAAAAAAGAGCATGTATTTCCACATTCCGTTAATGTGACATTCTAGAACAGGCAAAAATAAGGTATGGCAGTAGACATCAGAGCAGTGGTTTCATAAGATATTACGGAAAGAGCATGGGCTGGAAAGATGTAAAAGGAAATTGTACGATTGGCCAGAACGTTCTATAACATGGTCAGTTGGTAGTTACTTATCGAACTGTTTGCCTAATCATACTGTAGACAAATTATGACTCAGTAAGACAAGAAAATAAGCTTGCAAAACAATACAGGTCAATAAGGCAATAAGGGCTGGGCAAGGTGGCTCACTCCTGTAAGCTCAGCACTTTTGGGGAAGCCAAAGCAGGCAAATTAGTTGAGACTAGGAGTTCAAGATCAGTCTGTAATAGAAAGACTCCATCTCTACAATAAATAATAATAATAATAAAAAGATGGTGTGGTGGCAATACACCTGCAATCCTAGCTACTCGCAAGGCCGAGGCTGCAGTATCCCTTTACTTCTGTAAAGGCTTTAGTTTTCGTTTTATCACTTTAGTTTTAGCAGAGGCTGCAGTGAGCTGTGATCACACCACTGTGCTCCAGCCTGGGCTACAGAGTGGTATAAGGAAGCAAACATGTCGTTTCCCTGCTTTACCCCTGGTGATCTCAAGGTTGAAGTGTTACTCTTCCTCTTTGCATAATGTGTGGTGTACAGTGAGTACTTGGAAGGTACCTAGTAACTTTACTTGAAGGAGTGGTCATCTTCTCTAAGAGGTATTATTACATGAAATTTTAAACATTTCGTCATGATTTCTGGAGGTGAGGGTGATGTAGATTTCAATTTTTCAAATGGTTGACACTCAAAATAGATTGTCTTAAGAAAAAATTGAAACAAATAAAAATAAAAAGACTAGTCTCATGATGATTTGAACCTACTTTATTACAATACAGTCTCTTAAGAGCTGTCTGTATGTGCATGTTCTTCCTATGAAAAGTCCTTACTAGCTTAATA
>NW_012115055.1:8151156-8153006 GCF_000951035.1 Colobus angolensis palliatus | reverse complement strand
ACAGGCAAAAATAAGGTATGGCAGTAGACATCAGAGCAGTGGTTTCATAAGATATTACGGAAAGAGCATGGGCTGGAAAGATGTAAAAGGAAATTGTACGATTGGCCAGAACGTTCTATAACATGGTCAGTTGGTAGTTACTTATCGAACTGTTTGCCTAATCATACTGTAGACAAATTATGACTCAGTAAGACAAGAAAATAAGCTTGCAAAACAATACAGGTCAATAAGGCAATAAGGGCTGGGCAAGGTGGCTCACTCCTGTAAGCTCAGCACTTTTGGGGAAGCCAAAGCAGGCAAATTAGTTGAGACTAGGAGTTCAAGATCAGTCTGTAATAGAAAGACTCCATCTCTACAATAAATAATAATAATAATAAAAAGATGGTGTGGTGGCAATACACCTGCAATCCTAGCTACTCGCAAGGCCGAGGCTGCAGTATCCCTTTACTTCTGTAAAGGCTTTAGTTTTCGTTTTATCACTTTAGTTTTAGCAGAGGCTGCAGTGAGCTGTGATCACACCACTGTGCTCCAGCCTGGGCTACAGAGTGGTATAAGGAAGCAAACATGTCGTTTCCCTGCTTTACCCCTGGTGATCTCAAGGTTGAAGTGTTACTCTTCCTCTTTGCATAATGTGTGGTGTACAGTGAGTACTTGGAAGGTACCTAGTAACTTTACTTGAAGGAGTGGTCATCTTCTCTAAGAGGTATTATTACATGAAATTTTAAACATTTCGTCATGATTTCTGGAGGTGAGGGTGATGTAGATTTCAATTTTTCAAATGGTTGACACTCAAAATAGATTGTCTTAAGAAAAAATTGAAACAAATAAAAATAAAAAGACTAGTCTCATGATGATTTGAACCTACTTTATTACAATACAGTCTCTTAAGAGCTGTCTGTATGTGCATGTTCTTCCTATGAAAAGTCCTTACTAGCTTAATAATAAATAAATAAAATCACATAAAAACATCATATAGCCAATTTTTCTTTTTAAGTCATAGCCATAACAACACTTCGTGTTTTGTCTAATATTTATCTAATATGAAAAGAACATGATACATTTTTTTCCTTTTCTTTCTAGACAAGTCTGTTTAAAAATGTATACTGTTACCAAAAAAGGCCATCTAGTATTCCAATACAGTATAATAAAAGATGAATAACGTAATTTTCTTATACATAAATACAAGTAAAAAGTGAATCTTGTTATTGCTATAAGTTTCAATAACTACCCTAAATCACCTGTAGAAATAAATCATCTATTTCATTCACATTTGAATAATTCAAAAGATGATATACGTAGTTATTCTTTATAGAAATGCATTCTTTAGAAGATTTTGCTGCTTTGGACTAAATCCAAGAATATTTGTAATAAGGTGAATTCATGCAGCCTGAGAATATTATATACAGAGATTTCATTGAAGTCATAATGTAAGTTTCAGTACAATTGAATGGCAAACATGCAATTAACTTATTAAGCAAATTAGTAAAAATCCTATATACATATTTTTTTCTGTAAAAAAAGCAACTTGAGCCCTCTCCCCCATGTTTATTCAGTCATTTAATAAGTATGATTAAAATGAATCAGAAACTGGTACAAATCAGTTACTTTTCTCTCTCAAGGCTCCTAAGACAGAAGCAACTGTATATTTCTTCAGTAAACCTTTAAATAATGTCCTGACCTGATTTTTAAAATTTATACATGTAACAAATGAAATACTTGTTCATATTCATACTTCTGCATTTTTCTTTACAGTAATAGGCAAGTCATTGTGAATGGTCAAATTGCTTATGCTCTGGCATTCTGTTCATTTACAGAACTCCAAAAAGTTCCAGTTATATGTTTGTTGTCAG
>NW_012115055.1:8148842-8150876 GCF_000951035.1 Colobus angolensis palliatus | reverse complement strand
ATAGCACTTACTGTGTTCTAGCTATTTTGAAATATTATTTCAAGCCCTAATTCAGCAAAAGATATTCTAAATAATTATGTTAATTTGGTTAATTTCTTATTTAAATATGGGTGAATGTTAATGGTATTCAGTTGAATATGGCTTTTTTGTTTTTGATATAATGTAACTTTATAGATGGTGTAATTTGTAGAATAGATATTCTCTAAACCCTGCTACTATTCCTCTTAGTCATCAAAATATCATGTTAATCACTTTGAATTTTGCAAAATTTCAGCCTAGCAATATAATTCAGGCTATAATTAATTACAATTGCTTCACAAGTGCATCTACTTTTTAAAGTGAATGCAAATTTGCTAGAAAATGGAATACCAGAAAGAATTAATTTCCCTCCCTTTGCTTGGCTACTGCTTACTGGGGACATGACTGAAGCTAAGCACTGTGAAAAACAGTACCCAATAAATATTAAATCAATCAATCTATTGATGAATCAGAAATGACAAGGGACATTGGCCTGTATTCATCTTCCTGGAAATTGGATTACAAAACTGATTTTAGAGCCAAAGCACAGTGTGTCACAACAGCCCTAGCAACCAATATGCTGAGAAAAGACTGTGACACTGACTCAACACAAATGTGTTAGCACCTATCAATGTAGGGTAAATCACATTATTAATTTTCCAAGTGCTACAAATATCTGGCATGATAAGGTTGATGACAGTGTTCAAGGTCATACTAAAGACATGTGAGTATCAGAGATAAAGAAAATGTTTTCCCATTGTTCTGCTTCGGACAGCACCTAGCTTGTTTAACTGTAAAATATATCAGAAGATTATATTAGAGGGAAATAATACCAGCAGAGTTAAAGGAGTGTTACTTTTTTGATCAATGTTTGATACTACTCCTTCAATATTGCACTGTATATCTCTAAAGAAATATAACGTTTGGTTCAGATAATACATGATGTATAACTCATAACATTTTACGTGTTTTGAACTAGAAGAGAGCTGACTTTTCTCTCCATAACTTGACTTCAGTTCAATCTAAAAGAAGAAAAAGGGGTTCTGGAAAGTTTGGTGTAATCTCAGCTAATTACCCAGATGTGGTAGCATAAAATATATCTATAATATCATCTACCAAAAAGTAGAATATAAAAAAATGCTAAAGAGATAGTATTGTAGTAATATTTAAATAAGTCAGGTTTGCATGGTAGAAGCAACTTTGTATACATTCAGTCCTACTTGGAGGAGAAAAAAAAAGCGTTGAGCCTGTGTGTTTGTATACATATAAACCAAAAGGGAAATAGACATGCATAGTTTTACAGTTGTGCGACACAAGTACTGAAGTACACAGTTTCCGGCTCACATACACAGGCATGCCTAAAAAAACGTTTATTTTCTTGCATCTGTTTTCTACATACTTGTGTAGCTTTCAGTGGCAATTCTTCCTTTTCTTCTCCTCTGTAGGAACACATTTCTGATGTTGTTGTTGCTGTTTTTGAATTCCTCTCACACAGTCTCTAAGAGTTTGATATATTCATTGGTTTATTGCTTGAATTTTTAATCCTGTTTTTAGTATTTCTGGAACTGGCAAGTAGGCTCTGAAATCTTGGGTGTTGCATGGGCCTAAATGTTACATGAATTCATGTTATGATAAGTTGAATAAAAATTGTTTCTTTTCTATTGGCTTGAGAAAGAGCTATAAGGGGCAAACTTACCCTTTCATAACAGCACCAATCCCACCAGGAAAAGTAGAGCTGTCCTGTCCTAATAACCTCTTAAAAGTCTCACCTATTAATACTGTTACAGTGGCAATGAAATTTCAACATGAGTTCTGGATGGGAAAAAACATTCAAATCATAGCACTCTGTGATCTGGATGCATCTCCATTCATCTCAAATGTGTCTGAGTTGTTTGCTCTTTCTTTTTCCACCTAAGTACTTTAACACTCACTCCCTTGCAAAGCATACATTAAGCTGCCAGGTGTACTTTCTCTGAATAACATACTTAAGAGATATATATACACATATATATATAT
>NW_012115055.1:8143017-8147432 GCF_000951035.1 Colobus angolensis palliatus | reverse complement strand
TTGATTGGACAAGATAAAATAAAGTGGAACTTTCAGGTTTAGAGTTAGCCAGGCAAAGCAAAGAGAACATACGGTTTTCACTTGTGGAATATCCTGGGGGTAAGAGAGATGACACAAAGTTTCAGGAATAGAAAGGAATTCTGTTTGATAACTCTTCTTTCCACACCTTTATTTTTAAGACAACCTTTATAAACGCAAGGTTTGGATGGAATGTGAAGAGAGGAAGGGGGATAAGAGGCAAGAAAACTAGCAGAAAATGTGTCACCTGACTGATGCAATAAACTAAGCAGCAGCCACTGACTGGCAGATGCCCACATACTCTGATTCTTCTTATGTGTGCATGTTGTGGGGGTCAGAGTGGGGACATTGTTCTTCCAAAGACTTTAACATTCAGATCTCTGGAATAGATGAATGTTCCTAGTTGGCTGCTCACACTTATCTCTCAGAACTTGACTTCTGCTAGGTTCTGTCCCCTTGATTTGCCAACCTTCACCTATTTTGTGTGAGAGAGGTAGCTAATCCTGAGCATACCACATTAAAAGACATTTACCAAGATTTCCATGAGTTTTTCCAGAAGACATTCTTACTTGGAGAAAGAAAACTTTCTTATTTGCAACAGGAGTAAAAAATGCACCAAAGAAATTCTCACTATTGACTTTTCCATCATAATGAATTTTATTTATACTCTCTCATATATGTTCAAATTCAATAATAAGAAATGGTTTTAAAAATTAGTTTTTGGCAGTTTGGCAGTTCCTCAAAATGTTAAACATAAAGTTGTTCCGTAGATTAGAAATGCAATTCGTATTGAGATACCCAATAGGTATGAAAACATGTCTATCTGTAAAACTTATGTACACGGATGTTCACAGAAGCATACTTGATCATAGTCAAAAGGTGGAAACAACCGAAATGTCCATCAGTGATGAACAGATAAACAAATTGTGGTATGTCCATAAATGGGAAATTATTCAGCAATGAAAAGGAAAGAAAGAATTGCTGATACATGCTACAACATGGATAAACCTTGAAAACATCATGCTAATTGAAAAAGCCAGATTCACAATTATATATATAGGGTGATTCATGAATTCATATGAAATGTCAAAAATGGATAAAATATAGAGACAGAAAGAGAATATTATTTGTTTAACCTGGAAGGCAGTAGATAGGGACTCATTGCAATTGGGATTGGTGTGTCTTTTTGGGTGATGCAGATTTTTCTAAAATTAGATTCTAGTGCTATTTACACAACATTATAAGCATAATAAAACCATTTTATCATATACTTTGAGGAGGAACATTGTGGTAGGTACCTTATATTTTAGTAATTTTTTAAAAATATTGTTTGACCACACTCCTTGTAAGACCTCCACAGACCATTTTGTACCTTGTTTTAGATCAGCAAGTGGGATTACTTTGCCCCTATTGTTTTCACTGTTGAAACTCCAACTATAAGAAAAAATTACTTCTATTTACATATGTATTTATATATATTACTACTTTATATATGTGTGTGTGTGTGTATTTGTGTGTATATATGTGTGGGGGGGGTATGTATATATCATTTTATCCTGGATCTATTTACAACTAGAGATGCTTTGTAAGAAAACCCACAATGCAAAATGAATACAATAAGTTTTTGCTAGAAAATGACCTAATATAAAATTAGAAAAGCAGTGGATCAGAAAAAAAGAATAATTTTCAAGAATGCAAGCCATAGACTAAAGTTTTTATAAATATGTCAAAATGAAAGAATGTTCTAAGCATCTTAGCTACCAAAACAAATATGACTATTTGAAAAATTCTTAAATTTCTAAAGATTGAAACAAATCCAGTATTTGGGATTTACAGGTTTATTGTTTTTTTCCAAAAGAGCAAACCAATAAATTCAAAGGACCTGATAAGAGTATTCTACAAGGTACAGACTAATGCAAGACTCAATGTCATCAAAATAGTAAACATAATTTTAAAACTCTAAATTGTTTTTGTTTTTTCATAATAGCGCTTAAGGCTGAATTAAGGTGTAACTCTGGGGTCTGTTACAAGAAATAAACCCGATAAAGGAATTAAAACGTCCTAGTTTCAATATTTTGTTCTCTGATGATCTGGTTTAGTCTATAGCTTGAGGTTTAAACTGTTTGAGGTATAAATAGAAGCACCACATCCAGGTTCATTAAATTCATGTGCTATTTTATTTGTCTTAACTGGGCTTTTTATTGTAGAGCTAAAAAAAATACAAGTTGGGTGTTCAAAAAAAATAAGTATTTTGTGCTTTCATGGACCCCTTGAATTGGTTATTAACACACTACAGTAAGATAATACCTTCTTATACATGTAAGAAACCCTAAATATGTAATTCAGTGTCCCAACAGAAGACAAATTACAGACTCACTTTGGAAAATTTTTGAAAGTTTAATAACCATTTATAATGTCATAGGATTAGAGGGAAACCACGGGAATAATTCAATATTCAGGGAGCTAGAAAATGTAGGGTTTTTACCAACCCCAATTCTGAGGAGACAAAGATAGACAGGTATGAGAACTCAGACTGAGAAACTATGAAAAGGGTTGCTTTGCAAAAGCTGTCACCTCGGCCAAGGAAAACCACCACTTTAGACAACCCCAAAATGAGATTGTCAAGGGAGTAACAACCCTGACCTTATTCTTCCCTCTTGCATAGATCTTCTGATCTATTGATTGTAACTAATCAGAAGCTAGAAGACAAGAAAGCCCATTGATATATCAGAGTTCCTACAGATCAACCTTCAGGTCTCAGATCAGGACACAAAATGATTGCCAATGGATCAGGTGGGGTGGCACTAGCCTAAATATGCATCTAAATGGATGACCAACTAACTCACAATAGAAAGGTGACCCTGTTATCAGCTTAAAACTTGGGCTCATTTTTATTAATCTATTTTTGTGACTTACTAGTTTGCATTCTTCATGGTATTGATAAATTATTTTGTATTGAGAAAATATTCAGTTTTTTGTACCAAAGGATAGTCCTTGAGTAATGATTGTTAGTATAGATATTTTCTAGTAGATTAGAAGTTTCAAAATCTAAGGTGATCATTGTCAACAATTGGGCAACATTGTTACCAGAAAATGCAGTGGGTAGGCTCTAAAAGACAAACATGATGGAATGAGATTCTTAAATGGCAACAGTAATTGTAAAGTCACTTCAGCATTGTACCACAAATAATCTCATACCTGCCTCCCTAATCTCCTGTTTTAAGGATGTTACCCTGGGTAAGATATGGGGAGTCAGATGCAGATCAGGAGAACCTGAAGCTATACAATTTTGTTACTCAGGATTTCCTTGGGACAACACAATACTTTCCGTAGAGCCACTGAGAGAAGCACTGGGGTCAGTCACAAGGCAGAGGGAAAGAGTGGAACTCCAGGTAAGTGCCTTTACTGTAGTTTCCTAGGGAAGTAATGGGTCAGGGAGCTAAATAGGTTTATGACTGGCTAGTTAACATAACTTCAGTGGGCTTTGAGGTATAGTGGCTGCCCCACATTGTCTGGTACCTGGCCTTGGAGAAATTACAGGGCTGTTTGGATGGAAGAGCCCAATAAGGGAGGAGATAGGGAAAGTGGACTTAATCTTCTGCTCAAGAAGGAAAATTGAACTGCCTTCTTGCCAGGACTTTAAAACTGAGTCAAGCAGGATGCCTGAGGCTGAAACCTCATAAAAGGATACGTGGACATTCACTGCTTAACTTTGTAAAGGCTTTTTAAAAATTCTTTGCTTCAAGACTAGCAAAACTGTTCTTCAGTGGGTCAGGATTTTCCCTATACTCCCATGCATATATATATATATACACACAATTTTGCATCCTGATCTGAGACCCTGAAGGTTGATCAATTTTGCATCCTGATCTGAGACCCTGAAGGTTGATCTCTATATATATATGTGTGTGTGTGTGTGTGTGTGTCTTCTGTTGGGACCCTGCATATATATGTGTGTGTGTGTGTGTGTGTGAGTGTGTGTGTGTGTGTGTGTGTGTGCTGTTGGGACCCTGCATATATGTGTGTGTGTGTGTGTGTCTGTGTGTGTGTCTTCTGTTGGGACCCTGAATGATATATTTAGGGTTTCTTACATGTGTAAGAAGGTATTCTCTTACTGTAGTTTGTTAATAACCAATTCAAGGGGTCCATGAAAGCACAAAATACTTCTCTTTTCAGAACACACAAATTGTATTTTTTTTTTAGCGCTCTCTCTATATATATGTCTACCACTTAAATATAATTAAAAGTAATAAACATATTTAAAAGTAATAATAGCAACAATAAGGAGGAGAAGAAGAAAATTTATAGGTTCTACAGTAAGACAATCGTATTATAATGTTTTTCTACAATATAAACGCATTAGCAGATTTTATTATCAGCTTTTACATTTCACAGAA
>NW_012115055.1:8139602-8141072 GCF_000951035.1 Colobus angolensis palliatus | reverse complement strand
TCTATCTCCAGACATAGTGAAAAATTTTTCTTCACTGACTGGAGGAGATTAGTTTATGAGTGATGTGAATGATTTTTTGCACAAACCCAAGAAAGACTGTGATGAGGTGACTAGCAGCTGGTAAAAGAAAGTGAAGCAGCTAGGAGGGAAAATTAGTGATGCATGTGAGGATGATAATGTTCCTCATCTTTTGACAAGTATATCAAAGTGTTGCTGTCTGCATTCTGTATCAGTGTCTGTCTAATAGGATTTAAAATATTTAACAATTTCATAACTACTTTGCATTAGTTTATAAGGCATTTCTGCATAATTTATCACAATTGATCCTTTTAACTATCCTGGGAACTCCTATATTTTTAAAAATAAAGTCAAGTCTCTGGGTGAATGCTCACAAAATATGTCCCATCATTCATACACTGGAATGAATGTTTCCCATCCTGCCCTATCCTCACTTTAAAACACTCAGTGGAATAAACTACAAGTAGATATGAATCATAGTAGCAAGTCTTGAATATCATAACCTTTCAAAATTATCTCTTCCATTTGTGACATACCAGAATTAATGAGCGTGAAAACAAAATGCCTGAGGCTCAAACCTCATAAGAGGATACATGGCCCTTCACTGCCTGACTTTGTAAAGACTTTTTTATTCTTTGGTTCCATACTATAGCAGAACTGTTCTTCAGTGGGTCAGTTAAGTTTGTGTGTGTGGAGGAGGTAGGTGAAGTTAAAAATTACACACTCTATTTGTTCGAGAACTCAGTCCGTGTTGTAACGTTTGTGTGGCATTCTCTAGCAGAGAAACTGGCTTCTTTTCAAAGGATAAAGACACATTTGCTGAATGGTACTGTTGGAAGTAAATAATGATTTCTCTGAGTGCAGACATATGGTAAAAGAAAACTAACTCTGGGCTTTGATATTTTTAAGAAATTTTCGAAGCATAATTCCAGATTTCTAATTGCTGTCTCTATTTAGATATTTACCATTAAATTTGTATTTCATTATTTAGTTAATGCTTTTAAAAGAAATTTTCAGTTTTTCTTCTAAAGTTTGTAAGAATGTTCTATATTTGTATTGTATTCCTAGAACATTCTCATGCCTACAATTTCCATATCTCTAATTACATGAGATACACCATGTAGTATATAGCACATATTTCACAATTTATAATATACACATTCAGAATTTATAATATATACTTATCTCTAGACTTCTTTCGAGTCTTTTAAATTTCTTTTTTTTTCTTATTATTACACTTTAAGTTCTATGGTACATGTGCACAACGTGCAGGTTTTTTACATATGTATACATGTGCCATGTTGGTGTGTTGCACTCATTAACTCATCATTTACATTAGGTATATCTCCTAATGCTATCCCTCCCCACTCCCCCCACCCCAAGACAGGACCCAGTGTGTGATGTTCCCCTTCCTGTGTCCAAGTGTTCTCATTGTTCAATTCCCACCTATGA
>NW_012115055.1:8130598-8130877 GCF_000951035.1 Colobus angolensis palliatus | reverse complement strand
TAGCTCTTCTTGTTGAATTGATCCCTTTACCATTATGTAAGGGCCTCCTTTGTCTCTTTTGATCTTTGTTGGTTTGGTTTAAAGTCTGTTTTATCGCAGACTAGGATTGTAACCCCTTCCTTTTTTTGCTTTCCATTTGCTTGGTAGATATTCCTCCATCCCTTTATTTTGAGCCTATGTGTATCTCTGCATGTGAGATGGATCTCCTGAATACAGCACACTGAGATGTCTTGACTCTTTATCCAGTTTGCCAGTCTGTGTATTTTAATTGGAGCATTT
>NW_012115055.1:8127663-8128630 GCF_000951035.1 Colobus angolensis palliatus | reverse complement strand
TAACAGTCAGGACCCTCAGCTGCAGTTCTGCTGGAGTTTGCTGGAGGTCCACTCCAGACCCTGTTTGCCTGGGTATCAGCAGCAGAGGCTGCAGAACAGCAAATATTGCTGAACAGCAAATGTTGCTGCCTGATCGTTCCTCTGGAAGCTTCGTCTCAGAGGGGTACTGAGCAGTGTGGGTTGTCAGTCTGCCCCTACTGGGGGGTGCCTCCCAGTGAGACTACTCAGGAGTCAGGGACCCACTTGAGGAGGCAGTCTGTCCATTTTCAGATCTCAGACTGTGTTCTGTCATAACCACTACTCCCTTAAAAGTTGTCAGACAGGGACATTTAAGTCTGCAGAGGTTTCTGCTGCCTTTTGTTCAGCTATGCCCTTCCCCCAGAGGTGGAGTCTACACAGGCAGTCACACCTCCTTGAGCTGCAGTGGGTTCCACCCAGTTCAAGCTTCCCGGCCGCGGCCGCTTTGTTTACCTATTCAAGTCTCACCAATGCAGTTGGATCTCAGACTGCGGCACTAGCAATGAGTGAGGCTCCATGGGCATAGGACCCTCTGAGCCAGGCACAGGATATAATCTCCTGGTGTGCCCTTTGCTAAGACTGTTGGCAGTATTAGGGCGAGAGTGACCCAATTTTCCAGGTGCCGTCTGTCACGGCTTCCCTTGGCTAGGAAAGGGAATTCCCTGACCCCTTGCACTTCCTGGGTGAGGCGATGCGTCAGCCTGCTTTGGCTTACGCTGGGTGGGCTGCACCCACTGTCCTGCACCCACTGTCCAACAAGCCCCAGTGAGATGAACCCAGTACCTCAATTGGAAATGCAGAAATCACCTGTCTTCTGTGTCACTGAGGCTGTGAGCTGTAGACTGTAGCTGTTCCTATTCAGCCATCTTCTTAAATTTCTTAAATGTCATCAATGAATTGTGTCAATCTCTTGACAAAAATGACATATTCAAATGAGTAAGTAACTAAG
>NW_012115055.1:8124447-8126528 GCF_000951035.1 Colobus angolensis palliatus | reverse complement strand
TATTTTATCTGTCCTACTCATTTTGTGAATTACCACAAGTTTTTAAAAATTATTTATAGACCCTTTTGTAATAATCTACTTGCTACATGACTTGGAAGCTTGAAAGAAACACTACTGTGACCACTCAATCTCCTTCACAAGTTTTTTAGGACCAACAGTCCCGTAGATTCTCAATGTTTGGTAAGAGACATGCTTAGATTGTGCTGTTCCTACAACACGAAGCCAGATAACACTTTGACCAACTTCAGACAAACTGATAAGTACATTGAGAAACACATGTATGGTCCTATTAGTTTTTATGTGTTTGGTACACAAAACATTTCTCTGAAAATGCAACTCTTTAGTCTTCAATATTTATAAATTTTGAGCATGTATTTTATAATATTGTCCTAGGTTGCCTCTTTAGCTTAGATTTTAATGGTTCTAGCAAGTACAGAAGCAAAAATAATAAATCTTAGTATTTTAGAAATCATATTGGAATTCTATAGCATATCAGACATAATCATTTAAGTTCCCCTAAAGAAAATACCTTAAATATTGTCATATGATAGTATCATTAATAATAGTCATAGTGAGAAATTCGTATTTCAGGGGTGTTTTTTGTTCAAAAATACCTACACCTATTATGTTATGCTTTTTAAAATGTATTTTATGTTATGTATGTGTACATTTTTAAAAACTTGTCATTAAGGTAAGTGGATCTCTAATCACACAGTGTGAGATCTTTGTAAATAGCTGCCTTTTAAAGGCAATCAAGAAACTTGTGTGGTATCATAAGTGTTAATCAGTAATCAACTTTTGACACAGAGCACTGATTATTTGTTTTATAAAAGAAATAGACACATAATTAATAATTTTACTAATTAAGATAATAATTAGCTGTGGAACTCTTGCTGATACAATGATAATCTGAATTATGTGTTCTCAAATTCTGATATTCCTAACTAATTAGGTTACAGGCTAGGTGTGGTCGCTCACGCCTGTAATCTCAACACTTTGATTGGCCAAGGAGAAAGGATCACTTGAGCCTAGGAGTTTGAGACCAGCCTGGGCAACATAGTGAGACCCCATCTCTACAATAAATAAAAAATTTAGCCAGGCATTGTGGTATGTTTCTGTAGTCCCAGCCACTCGGGAGGCTGAAGTGGGAAGACTGCTTGAGCCCGAGATGTCAAGGCTGTAGTGAGCCTTGATTGCTCCACTATACTTTAGTCTGGGTAGAGAAAAACCCTTTCAAAGCAAACAAAACAAACAAACAAAAACAATAGAATTATAGAGGTTTTATGTAATTTTATTTTTCATAGAATTGGACATATTTGATCTTTGATCAGTAATGAGGTATTTAAGTTGCCCATTGCAGCAGACTCTTATTTCTAGAGAACATCACTATATCTTTCTTCTTACATGTTCTGCAACGTGAACTTGTCTCTTTCCTATCAAGAGATAGAGTCTATTTCTTGACTTACTTTAATGTGAACCAATAAAGTATTTGAGAAGAGATACTGGACCAGTATCACTTTAAATGGCCTGAAGGCCGTATTTCCTAGGAGCCCTATGGTAAGTACAATTACCCTGAGACAAACAGACCATAGAAAAAAGCCCAAGTCTCATGCATCCCTTAGAAAATGAGATGAAATACAGAGAAGGGAAGAAAAAAGGCCCTTAGACCAGATGTTTAAGTGAGGAAACCATGCGGAAATGAATCTTCCAGTGGCAGACACTCCATCTCCTGTCACGTGAATCAGATATGCACCACCGGCTGGGCCCTTCCACAAAATCATAAGCAAATGAAAATTTACGTTTTAAACCACTAAATTTTGACTGGTTAGTTATGCAGCAATTGACTTGTAAGACAACTATGCTCACATGGAAGAAATATAAAAACAAACATATAGTTGATCAAATTCTATTAATAATATAGGAATAATAGATCAACAATTGAAACTAGACTGTGCAATGTACTTTTATTATTTCCTGACACTTTAATACTTCTTTTTCCCTTTCAGAATCTGCCGTTTCCCTCTTCTGATGCTATCAATGCTATCATTGCCCTGCATTCACTTTTGTAGGTGAATGACCCG
>NW_012115055.1:8063424-8124397 GCF_000951035.1 Colobus angolensis palliatus | reverse complement strand
GAGACCAGCCTGGGCAACATAGTGAGACCCCATCTCTACAATAAATAAAAAATTTAGCCAGGCATTGTGGTATGTTTCTGTAGTCCCAGCCACTCGGGAGGCTGAAGTGGGAAGACTGCTTGAGCCCGAGATGTCAAGGCTGTAGTGAGCCTTGATTGCTCCACTATACTTTAGTCTGGGTAGAGAAAAACCCTTTCAAAGGAAACAAAACAAACAAACAAAAACAATAGAATTATAGAGGTTTTATGTAATTTTATTTTTCATAGAATTGGACATATTTGATCTTTGATCAGTAATGAGGTATTTAAGTTGCCCATTGCAGCAGACTCTTATTTCTAGAGAACATCACTATATCTTTCTTCTTACATGTTCTGCAACGTGAACTTGTCTCTTTCCTATCAAGAGATAGAGTCTATTTCTTGACTTACTTTAATGTGAACCAATAAAGTATTTGAGAAGAGATACTGGACCAGTATCACTTTAAATGGCCTGAAGGCCGTATTTCCTAGGAGCCCTATGGTAAGTACAATTACCCTGAGACAAACAGACCATAGAAAAAAGCCCAAGTCTCATGCATCCCTTAGAAAATGAGATGAAATACAGAGAAGGGAAGAAAAAAGGCCCTTAGACCAGATGTTTAAGTGAGGAAACCATGCGGAAATGAATCTTCCAGTGGCAGACACTCCATCTCCTGTCACGTGAATCAGATATGCACCACCGGCTGGGCCCTTCCACAAAATCATAAGCAAATGAAAATTTACGTTTTAAACCACTAAATTTTGACTGGTTAGTTATGCAGCAATTGACTTGTAAGACAACTATGCTCACATGGAAGAAATATAAAAACAAACATATAGTTGATCAAATTCTATTAATAATATAGGAATAATAGATCAACAATTGAAACTAGACTGTGCAATGTACTTTTATTATTTCCTGACACTTTAATACTTCTTTTTCCCTTTCAGAATCTGCCGTTTCCCTCTTCTGATGCTATCAATGCTATCATTGCCCTGCATTCACTTTTGTAGGTGAATGACCCGGTATAGCCAATAATATGCCACTCCTCCTAGATATACTGATCACATTAACGATAACACAAACATAGTAAGGATCCTTTTTATGGTTTTATTACTGCTTCTAGGAAGGAAGGAGTCTCTCTTTTTGAGCTGGATGTAACTGAGAACCCATTGATACTTGGATTGCTGATGTCTATAGTAAGGGCAACATGTGAAAAACCCCTGCCTGAGAACTAAGTGAAAAAGATATATAAAATGGATCAAAGTGAACAAGAAAGATACAGACAACAGATGACATCTTTTGAACTCCTGGACCCAGTTATGCCTAAAGCAAGAGCTTTCCCTTTGATTTCAAAGTTATGCAAGCTGCAAAATATTTTTTTTTTCTTGAACTGGTTTTAACTGCCTTTTTACTATTGAAAACTAAAGTCCTGACTAACCAAATGACATGGACCCTATGTGATCTGCGAATGTGAAGGAATAACAGATATCTTGCCTATCATGAATGTATTATGAAGTTCAATATAGGTTGAAGATTGTACCAATATTTATTTCAAAACAACTATTGGGCATCTAATATGTGCAAAAATTTTCACTAGACATATAGAGGTATGAGTATGTGTATATGTATATGTATATGTATGCATATGTATGTGTATATACATATACACATACACATATATATCCCTATATTATATATGTTCTCAATGATTGATCATCTGTTGGGAATTTTTAGGTTATTATATACTATAAAAGCTATTGGTTCTAAAAGTATGAGAATTCTAAGAGAAAATTGTCATTACAAAGCATTTCCATGGGAACATATAATTAGTAGACACTAGGAAGCTAAAACTTCCACTTAGTATGAGCTCTTTATGTTCTTAATTATCAATGTGGAACTCTACAACAAATGAGAAGAGTGCTCTTTTCCTTTCTTTCCATCTACCCAAAGCAATTAGTATTTTTCTTTTCACCAGCTGACCTCATGGGGCATATGTCTACAGGCTATAGTGTCTGCCTTTCACAAAGATTTTCTAAATTCCTTTATTTCAATTGCAGTAGTTTTCAATTTCATAACAGATTATCTTCTTCCTACCACACATATCATATCCTTATATGGTCTACAGATTTTTCTGCAAAAAAGGAAATTTTTGAAAGAACTTCTATTTCTGATGAATAAATTAGAATTTTCTTTTGAAAATATATAATTTACAAATAAAGCAGTATATATACATATATACTAAAAAAGTAATGAGATATATGTAATTATAGACACCTCCTTTATTTTTTCTCTAGTAACTTATTCTAGTAATTTCATAAATGAATCTAGATTTCCATGAAAACAGACTGCTAACCATTTTTAAATAAAATTTTAATTATATTATAAACTCTAAACATTAATTAGAAGCCATCAACAGTGACCTAAATCTTTTCTTTTCCCCAAGCAACTTCGCTTCTTATTCATATAATTCTATATTTTATTTATAAAGAGCAATCTGAAACAAATACATAATAATTATTCTATTAAATGTTTATTGAAAGTTACAAAAATTAATAATATTCATTGATTTCCATTCAAGATTATGTGGGAAAAACTGTAGACGTACATATACAGGTAGGTGCTTCCCAATTAACTCTAGTTAAGCAGAATATAGAGTATATATATAGACTAAATATATAATCTATGTCAATGTTTATTGAAACACATAATGGCTTTCATGTCCTTCTGCATCTGATGTTTTCAAGAATAATAACAAATTAGAAATATTTACATAATAAGAATTTTTACACTATTATTTCTTTTAAATTTATTTTTTTTTTTTTTTAGAGTTTTGCTTTTTTCGCCCAGGCTTGAGTGCAATGGCGTGATCTCGGCTCACGGCAACCTCTGCCTCCCAGATTCAAGTGATTCTTCTGCCTCAGCCTTCGTAGTAGCTGGGATTACAGGCGCCCGCCACCACCCCCAGTATTTTTGGTAGACACGGGGTTTCACCATATTGGCCAGGCTGTTCTCGAACTCCTGACTTCAGGTGATCTACCCGCCTCGGCCTCCCAAAGTGCTGGGATTACAGGTGTGAGCCACCACGCCAGACCAAGATGGTGAAACCCTGTCTCTACTAAAAATACAAAAATTAACTAGGCTTGGTGACAGGCGCCTGTAAATCTAGCTACTCTGGAGGCTGAGGCTGGAGAATCTCTTGAACGCCGGAGGCGGAGGTTGCGGTGAGCAGAGATCGCACCATTGCTCTCCAGCCTGGGCAACAAAAGTGAAACTCCGCCTGAAAAAAAAAGAAAAGTAAACAAATGTTAGAAGCGTACTGTTGAAAGTTATAGAATATTAGTAACATATGGCTCAACTAACTATTTGTTAAGGTTAAAACTGCAAAAGTGTTGCAAAATTATAAAATATTCTTTTTTTTATTACTACCTTGATTATAGGTTTGATTTTACATTTACTGAATGTCCATGCTAAAGTATTAGGTTAACAGATTGTACATGTTATTATTTGTGTTTCTGAGCTAGTTATTTAATAAATCTTGTATTAATGATGCCAGAATTTATTCTATAAAGAGTGAACTGACCCTCTGCAGCATTGAGACTGAACAGGCTGTCTGTTACACAGGGTGAACAGACCCTCTGGCCCTCCGTTTATCTCCAAAAGAGATGCACCTTGATAAGGACTTTATTCTAGTTGAAGTTAAGTAATGAGATGGGAGAAAATTAATTTTATAGTTAAGCAACAGCTCTCAATGCATATTTAAGAAGAAATTATCATCCCTATATTATTTAAGAGGTTTACTCTGGCTTACATTGTTTTAGAAAAACTTCAAATGAATAAGGCCTATATGCTTACACTTATTGTATGTATCTTCAAATATATTTAATGCTAATTGTATGTTTACTTTTCATCTTTCTTGCCTTTTCAATGTGGATCAATGTCAAAATTGTTTATCTACTTATACTTCATAAACTTCAAAGTATCTAGTACACAGGTAAGTCTAACAGATAGTTTTTACTACAAATTTGACTTGTTGACTTTTTTTTAGCAGGAGGAAGTAAAGAAAAAAGTTTCTTCCATATTTCCTTATCTGTAGGCTAAACTATTATCTGCTGCTGCCATAATTACTGAAATTCTTTGAACTGAATTTGTTTTTCCCCTTTCTGTCCCTTATCTCCACCACAAAGCCGTTTTATTAAAATTACAAGTCTTAACAAAACTTCTTTTTGAGTAATTCCAACATACTTATATAAGTTCCTTTGGGGTTTTGTTCAATTAAAAATATCATATGAGATATATCAAATTAGGAGCTAATACCTAGAACATTTATACATAATTATTTAAGAAGTTATAAATAAGGCATATTTGTGCTTAGGACCAACCTAAATCTAAATTTTTGAAAGAAAGTTATATGAAATATTGTAGGCATTTATAAAAGATCAGATAGAACAATTAAAATTGGTTTTTCAGATTTACTTAAAAGCTATTTAGCTTTCAGAGGAATGAGCTAGGGTTGAGCTGCATAAATAAACAGTGCATCAAGGAATACAACTGATGTGGGAAATAATTATTAATAGGATCGCTTGAACAATATCTCATTAAAATAACAACTTTGAAGTCAACTGAAGTTAAAAAGTAACTTCTCAGAAGTCTGATAAGTTAAAATTCACTTTAAGAAGGTAAATATATAAAACTAAAAGAAATTAACTGAGAATGAATTACAGGAGCATCTTTTCCCTTAAGTTAGGGGTAGAAATGTATCACCATAATGTCTTTATAAAGTCTGTTACTACTAGTGTCACTCTGAGGACTCCAGAAAACCATTAGTTGTGGTCTTTTCCTCTTAATTGAGATTTAGTTTGATTTTATTTGAATAAATTAGCGTATGCTGTGCGTTACTGTAAATGCTCCAGTGAACACACACATTTTCAAATTTCAACTGAATGCAACTGATGCATTGCCATGAAGGTACCTTGATGATGCTATCTAACATTATACAGAAGCTCAATTTAGTTTCTCATTAAAGAAAATTTCATGCAAGAAAAAAATTTACCTATCATGATAGTGGATTAATATCTTTTTGGAATATTTATTTATAAGGGACTTTTAATAGAAATTAAAAGAAACACCTGTATTCGTTGATAAATAAATAACTTTAAAAATTATAGTCAGCGTAAATGTGGGCACCACAGTGATGTGAACAAAGAAAAGTCTGCCAGGAATTCAGTAAACTGGAGACAGTGAAATGGTGTTGGTACTAGCAGCTTTTAAAAATTCAAGATGTTTTGAATTTAAATTTAAAAACTAAAGATTGGCTTATAATTTGGGATTGCATAGGTAAAGCTAACAAGCTTTGATCTACCAGTAGATACCCAGGTAAGCATATTGAAAGACACTCTTGAAATATGTAGTGAGCCATAGGAGACTTACCAGCATGATGAGGTTACACCACTCTGTTGATGATGTCCAGGTTGGATTACAGCAGCAGCAGTCCTCAAATGAGTTCATTCTAGGACCATTTATACTTTTAAAAACTATTGAAGACCTAGGAGTGGCTCTGTTTATGTGAATTATATTTGTTTAGATTTACAAATTGGAAATTAAAATGGAGAGATAATTGAAATCATTATTTATTTACTAATTAAAAATAAAAATTAGCTACATGTTAATTGGCATATTTTTATGAAAGATAACTATATTTTTCAAACAAAAAATTTACTGAGGTGATATTGTTTTACATTTTTGAACTCTGTAGAATAAACAGAATACAAGATCATTACATGCTCTTATTTCCTCTGCGTTAAATGTGTTGCTATATAATATTTTGGGTGAAGTGTACCAGGAAAATTTAGACTCTATACAGATACTTCATGGAAACAGAGAACACAGGTACCTCCAGAGATCCTCAGATCACATATTAAGAACCATTGAATTAGAGGAAAGATGGGCACCAACTAAATACAAGACTGTGATAACACTTGGGCTGTTAGGTAAAAAAGTGCAAACCATTTCGTGCAACTGCTTAATGAAGAAATAGGTACTTTTTAAGTAGCCCAGGCTTAATTTCAAAGTAAAGACATTTTAAAGTGTCTTATGCGAACCCTGGGTTATAACTGAATATAAATTAAATAAGTTTCATGTCACTACAAGTAACGGAATTATTATCATTTAAAGAAAATTCTAGAAAATAGTATTAAGAACATGCTTAATGTCGTTAGGTTTCCTCCTTTGTAATAAACCAGAAACAACATAAGAAGAAATATTCACCTTACCCCTATTAGTGTCTTTACACCTCTCATGGAAGTAAATACTCAGTTGTAGCCTAATATTTTCATAGTGACATAGTATATAAATATGTGTTTTGTATTAAAAAGTGATTTATTACTTTACATCTTCCCTATCTCCAATCTACCTCATCTTTCTCCAACATCTGTCTCATCACTGTATTCATCAAATTAATCTCTCTAGTAGTATTGTTATTATTTACTTAATTATGTCTTATTACCACCTAATTATTTGTGCCGTGTCAGCTAAAGGCTCTAGTTAAGCAAAGATGAGCGTAGTCTGCTGACTTAGCATTTCTCTTGTGAGATTCAGCCAATCCATCAGATTGTAATCAATCAGAGTGTAATACTGATTTCTCTTCAATAAAGTTTAGTCACTGTAAATATGGACACCAGAGGAATAGACTCTGTAGGAATATAGAATATATTGATTCTATATAGATTATATAAGAGTGTAGAATCTATAATTCTTGTAGATTTCACAACTATCCATATTAACTACACCTGCTTACAAGTCAAGCTTTTTTTCTTATACTTTTTAAATTTCAGACTGGTGTAATGGTATGTACTTTACAGAAGACACAGAACACTTATACATGTCCAAAAGTATCTGTATAAATAATCAAATAAATAATAAAGAAAAAGATTAATGGGAATAAGGCTTCATAAAAAGAAAAATAATCACTTTTCTCTCAAAGTACATAACTGTATATGATTTCAATTTGAGTTGCTCTCTTGAGAAATCTATACTCTTTGTTCAAATGTGTCTTATTAGCTACATCTTTTATCAACTTTCTCCTATGCCCTTACAGAACTCTATATTGAACTATTTTGCTGCTTCATTGCTTTAACCATTGATTTTTGGGCAGAGGGTCCCCAATGTATATCTGTATTTCTTCACCCTAAATCTAACTGGGAACATAACCGATATTTTCACCTTTTCTCACCTCTTTCTAGATCTAAATGTTCTTTGTATTCCTATCAGTAGACTTTGGATCATGTATTCTACTTGCTGTGCATCAAGTATGTCAACAGTGTTCAGACCATTATTTTTGTTACCATGCTAAAAAGTGTTTAACTCATTCAAACCCCTGTCATTTTATCTCCTGTAAAGCAGAGGTGCCTTTGGCCATTCTACTGTTTAAAACTATTGATACAGCTGATAGACTAACGTTCAGATCCATGAAAGCTAAAAAGTTTGAGAATCGTTATTCTTTTATGCCCCTCTGCTTTTCTTTTTAAAGAATTCCATAGCCAAATAGAAAGAATTGTGTTAAAGCAGTTTAGGGTTAAGTCAGCCAGCAAAATAATTTTCACAGCCTATGGCAGAGCAAGGAGAGATGGTGAGGATCGGCTGTTATGCAGATAACTTTGAAGTTAAAGGAAAGCGACCCTTGAAAGTTGGTAGTGGGGAGAGGAAAAGGGGAAGCAGTTTAATTCCATACAGAGATGTATGTAGGGTAGCTGCTTCAGTCACTGTCAGAACAAAAACAAAGCTAGAAATTTTCAGGGGCTTCAGCAGACAAACCAAATGAACTGACCAGGTGATTAAAAACAAATGAATAAAAAAGGATTCCAACTAATGGATGCAAACCTGTGTACTGTGCCCTCAGTGTCTGATTCATTCAGCCTCGTGGGATATCGAAACACCCCTTTCAGTGCTTTAATTTGACATGATACAAATTAAATGTACTTCACATTAACGGAGTACATAAAATGGTCAGGTAATGAAGGTGGGCAGACTGTCACCTGAATAGAAAGTATAAGTGGTTTTCAAAAAGTGGCCATGTGGGTTCATAATTCCTAATCAAATACTACAGAATCAGAAAGCTCTGGAGATTGAAAGAATTTGCAACTCGGTTGACAGCAAAACTGGACCCCACATAAAACCATTGGATAGAACTGACATAACTTTATGTTTGACCATTGTTTACCTAATATTACATAGATATTTTTGTCTAACTATAAAAACTAAGCATGTTTGGTCAAGGACTGCTACACAACATACTACATATATGTATGATACTACGTTACTGAAATCTGAAAACTTGCAAATATGAAATATATGTCACCACAAGATGCTTGGATCAACCATAGTAGGTATATAGGCCTGTATAGCTGTGATTGTTAGAGAAGAGGACTCCTTGACCCTCTAGAATCAATTAAAGAGGGAAACCTCTCCTTTAGCCTCACTGCCCATGGCAATAAGTTATTTTTATTGGAAAACTATAATCAGTCCCAAGTGAATGTTTCATGGGAAAGATTATCTTCTCTAAAATTACATGTTTCCATTCTAGAATCCAAGAGGAAAAATAGTAGATATATGTGTATATCTCATATATATATGCATTTGTTACAGTAAATGATCACATTAAAAACCATTAAGTTCTATCTATTCTTCTTATGATCAAGAAAACATTCTGATGTTTCAGGTTTCACATCCAGGTATGACAGATTTTGCTGTTACCGATGTTTGTTTTGTCTTTAAAATTTCCCAGGGCAAAATACATTATACATATAATGAGTCAGAAATGATCGTTATTCATTTACAGGCTCTCCAGTTAGAGTGAAATACTGTCATTTTTAGGTCATTGTATAATGATGTTTCTGGCATACGTGGTTTGAATAAAGTAACTTTCAGTGCCAAGGTTAATGTATCAACTTCAGGTAGTTGCTTTGTTGAATTTTGTTAAATATTCTTGAGCTTCTCTAACCCTCTGAGACAGACCGAAATGAAAAGGAATTTAATTAGAGTGTGCTGGGAATGTAATGTGATATGTTAAGTTTTTATTAAGAAAACTGCTGCTGAACCACAATGTTATTAGTTCTGAAATTATCCTCCTAAATAAACAGAATACACTATGTGCAGATAAGCAGGGTGAATGTAAAGGGAACTTATCAGAAATACTAATTCAATGAAAGTTTACATCAAAAAATGATTTTAAAAGAGAAAAGCTTTCTCATGCCATGCGAAGTTCAAAATTAAACCTCCTGTTTCATTTTAAAATCACTGTACAAGAGTGGTTATGCTGTGCCAGTTTTAGTCATTGGAATTCGGTACTCCTGTGATTAATTTCAAAGGCACATTGGTTCAGGGTTATTATTAGGTTAGTCTGTTAATGCAAAATCTGTCAAGAAGGCCTTGAAGTGGAAATCAAGCAGATGCATACAAAGTTCTAGTTTAAAATACCTTTAACCCAAGGATTTTACTATTTTGGTTTCATTTGTTAAAGGGAGCTCAAAATTAAGTAATTAATTCAATTGAGCTATGTTTTGTAGCAGCATGTCATACTTTTTTTTAGGAATAAAAACTCTAATACTTCTTAGAAAAAGCTCCATTTCATAAGTCTGTGAATGTTAAAGAGTTCGCATGTATTCAGTTATTTTATTTATTTTATTAACAACAAATTAAACAAAGTTCATGTAAATAACAGCATTCTGTATTAGGCCATTCTTGTGTTGCTATAATGAAATACCTGAGGCTGGGTAATTTATCAAGAAAACAGTTTTAATTTATTCACGGTTCTATAGGCTTTACGAAAGGCATGATGCTGGCACCTGCCTCTGGTGAGACCTGTGGAAGCTTACAATCATGGCAGGAGGTGATAGGGAGTTGCATGCTACGTGGCGAGAGCAGGAGCAAGAGAGTCAGGAGGTGTCACATTAAAAGAATGTTTATACTTTAAGTTCTAGGATACATATGCAGAACATGGAGTTTTGTTACATATGTATACACATGTGGTTTGCTGCACCCATCAACCGGTCATCTATGTTAGGTATTTCTCCTACTGCTATCCCTCCTGCAACCTGCTTCCCTCAACAGGCCCTGGTGTGTGATGTTCCCCTCCCTGTGTCCATGTGTTCTCATTGTTCAGTTCCCACTTATGAATGAGAACATGTGGTGTTTGCTTTTCTGTTCTTGTGTTAGTTTATTGAGAATGATAGTTTCCAGCTTCATCCATGTCCCTGCAAAGGACATAAACTCATCCTTTTTTATGGCTTCATAGTATTCCATGATGTATATGTGCCACATTTTCTTTATCCAGTCTAGCACTGGTGGGCATTTGGGTTGGTTCCAAGTGTTTGATTTGTGAACAATGCTGCAATAAATATATGTGTACATGTGTCTTTACAGTAGAATGGGTGAAGGATATGAACAGGAAGTGCCACACTTTTTTAAACAACCAGATCCTGTGTGCACTGAGCATGAGAACTCACTCATTATCATGAGGAAAGCACCAAGGCATTTAAGGGATCCACCCCCAGGAGCCAAATACCTCCCACCAGGCCCCACCTCCAACACTGGGGATTACATTTCAACTTGAGATTTATAGGGGACAGACACCCAAAACATATCACATACAAAAAGATAGAGATAAAACTCATATACCACTACGTTTTTTTTTCCTCTGTGTGTGTATGTGTGTGTTTTTTTTTCCCTACCTCATCAGCTTCACTGACATTATCTACATGAATTTCATTTAAAATAGTCATGGGTGGTTATCTCTTAAATAACGAATCAATTTCAATAAAGCTGAAAGTCAGATAATTCAACACTACAATATTTTATGTGATTTTAGATTAATATAATTCATCATTGAAATTACTGGAGTAATTATTTAATTTTACTTTTAGCTTAGTTCTATGTAAATATAGGCAATGCCATAAGATAATCAGCCATGATACTTTATTATCACTTTGACTGTATCAGTCATCCACTATTTTAAATCAATCCCCTAACTAGAGAATTTTTATAGAGCTTTTTAAAATTCTATAATTGTGAGTTTAATATAGAATAGTTTCTTTTTGACTAGAACTCTGTTAAAAGTATTAAAACTTCATTTGATTTTCTTGTAATTACTAAGTTAATTTTCTTAAAATAACTGGTTCATCTTAACTTTTCTTTAAAAATGTCAACTATATTTTCTTAAAAGTAAATGTATACCAGACCATATTTAGTATAAACCTGTACAAATTTTAAACCATTTCCCCTCAAGAACTGTGGCCTCTGATAAATTGGTGTGACTTTCAGTGCCTGTTTTTAAGAACACTTAGTACATCTATTAAACTACATTCTTAATTTTAAATGTAATGAAAAAAAGAAGATATCTACTATATATGAAATCATTATTTTCCTTATGCTTGCATAAATGGTGTTTTTCAGTTTTCTTTTCTCAAAACTCCTATTACTGTTGATGTAGGTATACATTAAGTGACAAGCACAATATTTTAAGAATAGATAAAAAATAATATATGTTATATTAATGCAGCACAATGTTTTTATCAATAATTCAAAGTTTTACATTTTATAATGGTAAGACACCACAATATCTTCCTTAAATGATCTCAAATTTTAATAATTCACAGTCAAAAATTAAAAACCAGGTAAGAATGCAAAGCACCATGAGCAAGAGCCAGAGAAAAAACAAAACAACAACAACCAAAAGAACAAAAATAGGAGCAAAAAACACCAGGCAGAATCAGAAGATATTGGACTAATGAGGTAATGGACAGAAAATAATTATATTTTAAAAGAGGGGAAGATATTCATTAAAAATTTGTTGGAGAGATTGGCATGATTAAAATTTGAAATGGTATATTTATAAGTAGTAGTTATGTCTTTATTATTATTTAAACATATTTTGACTTTAGAGGATGTGCTTTGAACTTTCAAAGACAAAAAAGGATGAAAAGTGATTCTTTATGAATTCTTTTTTTTTTCCTATGAAAGACTGTTATCTTCAAAATCTTGTATGTTGGTAACACTGATTGACAGTGTCTGATTAGAAGTAATGCCAGCAGATTATCAAATCACTGCCCTTTCTTGCTTTCTTGGAGTCATTTTCAACAATTCATTTTAACATCTGTATTATTTTATTGCTCCAAGTTTGATATATTACAGAGATGTTTTCATGTTAGTATTTGCTTACCAAAATATTGATAACAAGAGAAGACATAATTCAATGTAGTTAGTTTATTTATGAATACAAATGTTATTGTTGATAATCCACTTTTATCAAATATAGTAGAAATGTTTGTATTTCCCTGTGTTTGTATGTATTTGTCTTTGCACTTGTCATTCACCTAATTCAGATGAAAATATAAATTATAATGAGGTATACAAATAAGTAGTTTAAACAATATCTGAGGAATTTATTAAAATACTAATTTTATATTATTTAAAATGCATAATCATAGATACTGTATTTATCCTACTTAAAGTCTGTAAAATGCTTCTATGTATATATATGCACATATATACATATCTGTAAATATTTTAAATGCATGATTGCAAAAGAGTAAAGACTGAGCAGAGAAAAAGCAGTAAATGAGATTATTGAGATGTAGACTAGTACTAAAACTGCATTTTATCTGAAGGGAACACGTCCACAATGGGTGAGCCTGAGCTTAGTTTTGAAAAATACATGATAAGAGGTAATAAGAAATAAGTTAGAAGTTTAAGAAAAGACTCCAGTTCAAAACTAGCACACCAAAAGTAAAGCAGTATAAAGGAGAAAAATAAATAAAACAGTTTTCTTATTTTCTTAGATTTGGTGGTAAGTGGGTGGGGGAAATAAGGTCCTTGATAAATTGTAATAAGTTGATTTTCTTCACAGAGTTTACAGTTGGATCTTCTGTATGTATTTGAAAAATAAAATAAGTGGAGAATTTAAAGTGATGCCCTCATGGTGAAAACTTGGGAAATGACAGAGAAAAAAGGCAAATTCTGACTGGAGAACTGAAATTCTAGCAAGTTCAAATAAATTCTCTCAAAACTTTAATAATTCACAGTCAAAAATTAAAAAGCAGGTAAGAATGCAAAGCACCATGAGCGAAACCCAGAGAAAAACAAAACAAAACAACAACAACAAAAAAGAACAAAAATAGGAGCAAAAATCTGCAGGCAAAATTAGAAGATATTGGACAAATGAGATAATGGACAGAAATTAATTATATTTTATATGCTTAAAGAAATAATGCGCCTAAAAATAAAAAAGAATGTACACAGTTTTTGAAATATCAATCAATTTTCAAAATGAACCATTTAGAATTTTCAGAACTCAGTAAGTTATGAGGATATGTAGACAGTATAAAAAGACTTAAAAGAATTCAGAAAAATTCAGAGAAAGAAAATGAACTACATACAAATACTTTTTAGACTTATAATTTCCTTATAAAGAAAAAATGTATGTCAAAAGTCAATAAAATGCTGCCTTTCATGTGCTGAGTAAAAATAACTGTCAGTCTGGAAATATAAATGAGCAAAAAATACTTCAGGATTTAGTAGCAATACAAACACATTTTCGAATTTCGAATTTGAAGAAGTAGAATGAGGGAAAACTGTACAATTCACATTAATGGAAATGTTAAAAGGTATTCTTAAATAAAAAATGAAAATAAACCCAAATGAAACTTCTGAGTTTATAAATATGTGGGAAATTCTAAATAAAGATTATGGAAAAGACATAGTGAATTTTAGTTTTTGAGTAAAAGTGAGAAAACAGGAACAGTATATAACCTAAGAGTGGAAAAGAAGGACACAGGAAAAAAGATTCTACTGATGATTGGGAAGAAGGATAATTTATTTTTCACTGTAAATGCCATTTATTTGTTTCCAGCCAACTAGTCTTTCTATTACTTCCAGCTCAATGTCGACTAAAATAATAATAGCAGATATCTTCCCCTTTCCCTAGTATCAACCTGTTTGTTGTTAAAACTTGTCTTTTAAATTGTCACATAATGAGAAAAATGAACATTTAAAAAATATTTTTACTTTAATTTTTCGTGTGCTTAACCTTTTAAATTTGGGGGCATAATAAACCAAATATATGTTTCTTCCTTAAATTTTAAAATCAACAAATAATTTTATAAATAATTCAATATTTGGTAAGCATATGAAAGTACACACAATGTTTTTTCCCTTACTTTCCTAATATGATGTGCAAAAACTAACCAGTTAATAATTGCTATGCCTTCGTGCATGAGTACATGCTTAAATTTTCCATCCTACTGAGAATCGTTGAAATCACCTGTGTTACAAGCATAGAATCTGTATTGCTCATCATTAAGCAGTCCTGCTTAAATTCCAACATTAAAGGCATTGTCAGGGAAAAATGGCCAAAGTCATGTTTTTCCTAAAAATTAATAACTATTCAAAATAATATATGATCTAAATCCTGAACCCTAGGCAAGTCTCTTTTCTGTTTAGAGTAGTGGAAATATACAATGTAGGAAATATATAATGAGACTTTAGTTTCATGTTTTTTATTAGTCACAACGTTAGCAGCTGCGTTCCTGCTTTACTAAAAGATCCTAGAAATAAATGCAGGTGTTGCTGAAGACAAATGCAAATGATATCAACTTCTTCATTTTTTAATGCACTGAGTGTTTAATTATGGAATGCTGTCTTTAGATTTTATTTATGTTAATAGTAATGCCTTACAAAGTAGATTCAGAGCAAGAGTTAAACTTCAGAGCAGTTCATGAATTATTCTTATCATCAGTCTTTTCACTGTTGACAAATGCTCCATATGTTCACAAATTCCCATGCTTTCCTTGATTTTTAATGTACATTCAATATCAATACTTGAATAAAATCACATGCAAAATTTAAAAAGAGGATAGGAGGCCACTATGCAATTGGAATGTTAAATGTTATTTTACCTTTATTATTATTTGTTGCAAAATATTTATTTCTACATTTTGCTATATCTACTAACATATGTGTCTTATGTAATCTACTAAAGTGCAATCAATTCAAGGCCAAGGTTCATGTTGTATACAGTTTTATATGTTTAACAATAGTTATAGGGCAATATTTTAAGAGATGTTGTGAGGTGGTGCACAAAAAAACTTACAAATAAGAGATATACATAAAATATTTTGTATGACTACCTCTGTCCTTCACTGTAATAAAGATTTCAAGTATGGATACTTTGCATACTTTGATACAAAGTGACTTTAGGGAATATTTAGTTCATCTGTGCCTCAGTTCTCTTATCTACAATAGGAATGTAAAGGGTACTGGCTATATTTGAATGTGTCCTCTACAAAATTTAGGTGTTGCCAATTTGATAGTATTAAGAGGTAAGACCTTCAAGAGGAGATTAGGCCATAAGAGTTTCTTCTTCATGACTGGAATTAGGTGTCCTTATTAAGGGGTTTCACAAGGGACTGTGTTCTCTCCTGCCTTTTGTCATGTGAGGACATGAGAAAGTCCTCTCCAGATGCCTTGATCTTGGACTTCCCAGCCTCTAGAACTGTAGAGAATACATTTCTGTCCTTTGTAAGTTACTGAGATTTAGATGTTCTGATAGAGCAGCACAGATGGATTAAGACAATACCTATCTCATTTTTATCGTGAGGATTACAGATTTTGTCAACAGCAAAATACAGTGCCATATGTAGAAATGCCATGTAAATATCAGCTATTAGGAAGATTTACAGCATAATTTTCATTAATCACTAACAGAAATGTATTATTTCTTACCATTATGAATATGGGCAACAAGTCAATGTAGCCTTATCTTTGTTAGCAATAGAATTCAAAAGTAATTTTATATAATACTGCAGGGTTTTCAGATATCTCAAATCCTTCTACTCATCACTACTTCAAAAGTATAGTTGTTTTTAAATGTGTTGGTATGTCTTAATTTATCATATGAATAAGGAAACATATACTACATATACTATTCCAATTTTGTGGGTTGGTTATTCTTACGAGTACATTTTAATATAATTTATTTTGTTTTCAAACTTACATCTTATATTTTATATACTACAAAATTATTTTAAAAGGTGGTCTGTAGTCTTCACCAGATTGTCACAGGGACTCATGTACAGAGAAAATGAAAAATCTCTGTGTTAGCGTGTGTGGTACTTGAAAACATGAATTTTAATAACTAATCGCAAACATTGGATGACTTTTTCAGAGGAAAATAGCATATGAATTTCTTCTATTTCATAAGGTATAAAGAAAAACAAACATGCAATTATACTATTTATAAAATGAAAGTTTCAAATATTTAATTAATGAGATTAAAACATTAATACAGGGCTAGCATTGTAAAGTGGGCTGAAAGATCTCAAGACACCAACTAAAGGCATATATTAGGGTTTTTTTTGAGAATGTATTCATTAAATATTTACTATCATGGTTTTCAGGTCAAAGGACAGATGAACTTTGGAGAATATCCAGTCATTGTAGTCATCATGATATTTTAAATTCTGGACAGTTATAACAGAGATTTAACATAAAGGCAACAGATAATAATACATAAAAGGAAAACAACAATAATGCAATGGAATGGGAATAAGAATGAGATGTCAATTTTCCTTTATGAAAAAACTAGAAATTTCATTGTACATATAATGTTTCTTCACCAACTTGAATAATCATTTTTTTTCTTAGGCTATCATAGATCCTCAAGAAAGAAGACATCACTTGCTAAAGGAAAACTTGGGTGGTGATCAAAAATTCAGTTTCCATCCTGTTCAGTCTTGAGAATCTCACTGTCTACAAAACTGCTTGTCAGGAAGCAGGAGCGTTTCAGAATTAGATAATAGAGAAGTTCAGTGAAGTGTAATGTGCATTTAGAAGTAGAGAATTTCAGTGCTACCTTCGGGGAAAATGTCCTTTGGTTCCACTATGATACACTGTCATTGACCTGCGTTAAACATAAAATGTAATATTGATTTTTAAATGCATTTTGAAATGTATTCTACACATACTACTTAGATGAGAAATCTTTTATATTTTAGATAAAGATTGTGGTATTTGTGCATGATAACTCCATCTGATTTTAAATTAATTTTTCAGCAAGCCACAATAATTTAATAATTTATCTACATGAAACTAATTAAATCTAACATAATTGTTACAGATTCATGCTTTTTATGTCAACTCCGGCTACTTATCCCTAATTTGACTTTAACACTAGCACCCCCCAAAAAAAATCTTATTTAAGGAGACATACCATGTGGGAAATTGCAAATAGTCTGATAGAATAACAAAAATATTTTTGAGAGAAAAAAATCTTGTTTTATCACTTTTTTGATTGTTTAGAATCTGATGGTTTATTACAACAGTTTTTAACACCTGCTATGTTATGGGGTGACATTCTACTGGAGTAATCAAAAAGGAAATATAATTTTTTTGCCAACTAGTTCCTCAGATCTAATAAGGAAAGGGATAATAAATAAACCATTAAACTATGTTACAATATGTCACACCCAAAGGTACATTGTGTTTGAATACAAAATACCTGGTTTTGAAAACTAAATTTGTTCAATAAACTTGTCATACTATTTAGCACCAAACAGACAAAGAAAAAAGATAGTTGTTTCTCTATGATACATTTCATTTTTGTACTATTATGATGTAAGTGATCAAATGAGAGGCCCAAAATTACAGTATTCTCAGGAAAGATCAGGAGAGCTTTCTATTAAGCTCATGCACTTGGACTCAGGAAGGTGAACATCACATACTGGGGCCTATTGTGGGGAAAGCGGGGAGGGATAGCATTAGGAGATACACCTAATGTAAATGACGAGTTAATGGGTGCAGCACACCAACATGGCACATGTATACGTATGTAACAAACCTGCATGTTATGCCCATGTACCCTAGAACTTTAATAAAAAAAAAAAAAACGAAATTATGTAGTTGATTTTTAAAGAGAAAGTAGAATAGTACAGAAAAAAGAAGATGACTGCAGCAATGACTGAGGAGATGAAGTCTACTGTGCAGTATAAAATCTGCTAAAATTGCAAGGACATAGAAGAGGGCGGTATAGGTTCTGCCTTCAAGTAACTTCAAAACAAGATATACCCTGTATATAACTATAGTAGAGAAACAAAAAAAGCCTTATGGGATAACTGAGTATGCATTGAACCTTTCTGACTGTTAAAAATATGACTAATGATTCTAAAACTATATTCTCCGCTGTAGAAATATTACAGATAATGACGGTTTGGTTGGTGAAAGCATTAACAAGTAGCTAAAAGGGTGTTCAAACAGCCAGATACTCCTTGACATACATATTTTTAAATATGTCAGGAAACTAAAGGAAGGGATGAAAGGCAGGAGAAAAGGAAAAATAATTATCATATGGGAAGGAAATATTTGAGAGATACTGAAGAGGTAGATCTCAAAAACATTCATCATCAGCTGTAGAAAACTAATAGAGGAAGGAGGAGACTAGTTAGTCTTCCATCGATTGTCTGTGGTAAAAGGTTTCTGACCAATATCTCTGCAATACATAATAGAAATAAATTACTAGGAAACAATATCTAAAAACTCATAGATATGTAATTTAATTTTTTATTACTAGGTTCAACAGACAAAATTACATTTTAGCACAAATATAACAAATGCATAAGGAAAAAGAAAAATCTTACATAAGGGAACACATTATTGGAAGTGTGCATACCAGTGAGTAGTTGAATTTTAACTGAACTATAATGGAATCATTTAATAATAAATTAATATTTTAGTTAATTTAATAGTAAAATGGGCAATTGATTATATTTCGTGGTCCTAAAATTTTATCTAATAAAAACATGGGATAAAATAATAACTCCAGGCTGGGCGCGGTGGCTCAAGCCTGTAATCCCAGCATTTTGGGAGGCCGAGGTGGGCGGATCACGAGGTCAGGAGATCGAGACCGTCCTGGCTAACACGGTGAAACCCCGTCTCTACTAAAAAATACAAAAAACTAGCCGGGCGAGGTGACGGGTGCCTGTAGTCCCAGCTACTTGGGAGGCTGAGGCAGGAGAATGGCGTGAACCCGGGAGGCAGAGCTTGCAGTGAGCTGAGATCCAGCCACTGCACTCCAGCCTGGGCGACAGAGCGAGACTCCGTCTCAAAAAAAAAAAAAAAATAGTAACTCCATATTAATAGATGCCTCTATATACAATTTCAAATAACAATAATGTACTGATTTTTACACATTTTATTATGACAATTGATACTATTCCTTCTTTTTTAACATAACGAGACTAGATTGATGATGCCACACTGAGGGAATCATGCTGAAATTACTGGTATTTTTTTTTCTAATTTTTAATTGTAAATTCATAACAAAATTTATCATCTTAACATTTTTTAAGTATAAAGTTATGTTAAAGAAATTCATATTGTTTGCAACCATCACTACCATCTATCTGCAGAACACTTTTCATCTTGCAAAACTGAAGTTCTGTACTCATTAAACAGTAACTCTCCTTCCCCTTCTACCCTAGCCACTGGCAACCACCATTCTAACTTCTGTCTCTTTGGTTTTGACTATTCAGGGTACCTCATATATGTGAACTCACTCTGTATTTTTTTTTTATTGGCTCTTTTCACGTAGCATATCTTAAGTTCCATTAATGTGCATAATTTTCTTCTTTTTGAAGGTTGAATAATATTCCACTTTATGTATATACAACATTTTATTTATCTATTCACCTGTCTATGCACACTTGGCTTGCTTCCATGTTTAAGCTGTTGTAAACTATTCTGCTATAAATATGAGTGTACAAATAACTCTTCAAGACCCTGCTTTCAATTCCTGCACTTATTTACCCCAAAACAGAATTGCTGATCATATCGTAATTCTATTCTCAATGTACTGAGGAGCCACCATACCGTTTTCCAGTGGTTGAATCATTTTACATTCTCAGCAACAGTGCACATGTGTTCTAATTTCTCCACATTCTCAGCAACTCTTGTTATTTCCTGTTATTTTATTGTGGTTGTTTTGATAACAGTCATTCTAATGGATGTGAGTTGGTGGGCCTGATTGTGGTTTTAATTTGCATTTCTCTAATGATTAATGATGTTGAGCATCTTTTCATGTGCTTATTGGCTATGTGTATATCTTTTTTTTTTTTTTTTGAGAAATGTCTATTCAAATCCTTTGCTCATTTTTGAATTGGGTTGTTTGTTTTTATGATTGTTGAGTTATGGGAGTGTTGAATATATTCTGGTTACCAATATCTTATTAGAAATATGATTTGCAATTATTTTCTCTGATATGGTTTGACTGTGTCCCCACCCAAAATCTCATCTTAAATTGTAGTGCCCAGAATCCCCATAATCCCCACATGTCTAGGCAGGAACAGGTGGAAGTAATGGATTAGGGGGACAGTTTTCCCCATGCTGTTTTCATGATACTGAATGTGTCTCATAAGATCTGATGGGTTTATAAGCATCTGGCATCCCTGTTTGGATGCACTGTGCCCTGCCACCTTGTGAAGAAGGTGCCTGCTTCTCCTTTGCCTTCTGCCATGATTCTGAGTTTGCTGAGGCTTCCCCAGCAATTTGAAACTGTGAGTCAATTAAACCTCTTTCCTTTATGCGTTACCCAGTCTGGGGTATTTCTTCATGGCAGTGTGAGAACGGACTAATGCATTTTCCCATGCTATAGGTTGCCTTTACATTATGTTGAAAGTGTTGTTTGATGCAAAGCAGTTTTTAAATTTTTATAAAGTTCAATTTACTTTTTTCTTTTGTTGTATAGCCTTCGGTATGATATCCAAATTATCATTGCCAAATCTAATGCCATAAAGCTTTTGTCCTATATTTCCTTCTCAGGGTTATACTTTATTTATGATGTTGGATTATTTGATTTTAAGTTTTTGTGTATGGCATTAGGTAAGGGTTCAGCTTTATTATTTTACATGTGGATATAAAGTTTTGCTACCATCATTTGTTGAAAAGACTGTCCTTTTCTCATTTAATAGTTTTGGAACCACTGACAAAAATCATTTGACTATATATACGAGGATTTTTTCTGGGCACTTTATTCTATTCCATTGATCTATATGTCTGTCTTTATGCCAGAAAGACACTGCTTTGATTACTGTAGTTCTGAAGTAAGTTGTGAAATTAGGAAGCATTTGTTCTCCAACTTTGTTCTTTTTCAAGATTGTTTGGCTGCTCATCGTCCCTTAACATTCCATATGAATTTTAGTATGGATATTTCTATCTCTGCAGAAAACATAACTGGATTGTGATAGGGATTGTAATAAATCTGTGGATCATTTAGGGTGATATTAACATGTTAGTAATATTAGATCTTCCAATCTCATTAACATGGAGTATCTTTCCATTTATTTATGATACCTTTAATTGCTTTCAGCAACATTGTGTAGTTTTTATTGTACATGTCTTTTACCTTCTTGGTTAAGTTAGTTTCTGAATATTTTAATCTTTTTGATGATATTGTAATTGGAGTTATTTTGTTAATTTATTTTTAGATTACTCACTATTAATGCTCATAAATGCAGCTGAAATTTTTTTTGTATCGACTTTGTATGTGGCTACTTGTTTGGATTTGTTTACTAGTTCTGATAGTTTCCCTTTTCGTAGAATATTTAGAGATTTCTAAACATGAAACTATGTCATCTACAGGCAGAAATAAGAGGATTTATTCATTCTCTATTTGAATGCCTTATGTTTCCTTTTTGCAAAGATAGAAAATTATTTTACTCACAGTAATTTCAAGACCTATGACATACAGGTATTGGACATATTTGAAGGAAAACATAATGCTTATTAAATGAAAGCAAAACAACATAAACACATGCGTAATTATAACCTACTAGTAGATAGAAAGAAAATTTCATAGAAACGATAATTCTTTCAATATGTAAATGTAATGCTATTCTACTTAGAACCCAGATAGGGATTTCTTTTCTACTGAATATTCACAGGTTATCATTGTATAATTAATTGGGCATAACGTGATACTCTGCTTCACTTATAAAATGTAAAATGATTGAGTCAAGCTAATTAACATATATGTCATCTCAAGTACTTACCATTTGTTCCTTTTAAATGAAACATTTTAACGTTTGACCAACTTTCCCTATCTTCCCTCCCTCGACCTCTGGAAGTCATCATTCTGCACTCTGTTACGGACCACGTTTTCTTTTATTTATTTATCAATTATTTTTTATTTTTAAATATTTTATTTTAATTTTATGGGTATGTAGTAGATGTATATATTTATGGGTTACATGAGATATTTTGATACAGCCATACCATGCATAACAATCACATCAGGGGAAATGAGGTATCCATCGTCTCAAGCATTTATCATTTATTTGTGATATAATTAATTCTGATTATAGTCTTTTAGAATACCACCAGTGCAGTGCCTCACGCCTGTAATCTCAGCACTTTGGGAGGCTGAAGAAGGTGGATCACTTGAGGTCAGGAGTTTGAGACCAGTCTTTCCAACATGGTGATGCAGCCTTTCCAGCATCCATCAGATCCAACATCTGATCCTTTTACTACATCTTGAGAACTAAAAATACAAATATTAGCCAGGCATGGTGGCTTGAGCCCAGTTACTAGGGAGGCTGAGACAGGAGGATTGCTTGTACCTGGGAGGCAAAGGTTTCAGTGAGCTGAGATCATGCCACTGCACTCCAGCGTGGGTGATAAAGTGAAACTCCATCCCAATAAATTTTTAAAAAATAAAATAAAATATATTATACATTATGTTGACTGTAGTCTCCCTGCTGTCCTATCAAGTCCTAGATTTTATCCTATCTAATTGTACTTTTATGGCCATTAACCATCCCCAATTCTTCAGCCCTGTTACCCTTCCCAGCCTCTGGTAGCCATCTTATGCTCTCTATCTGCATCACGTTTTCTTTTTTTTCTTTCACTTTTTTTTATTTCCAATTTTTATTTTAAGTTCAGGGGTACATGTGCAGGATGTGGAGGTTTGTTATATAGATAAATGTGTGCTATGGTGATTTGCTGCACAGTCTCATCACCTAGGTGTTAAATCCAGCATCCATTAGCTATTCTTCATGATGCTCTCCCTCTTCCCACCCCACACCCTCCGACAGACCCCAGTGTGTGTTGTTCCCCTCAATGTGTCCACATGTTCTAATCCTTCAGCTTTCACTTACAAGTGAGAACATGTGGTATGTGATTTTCTGATCCTACATTTGTTTGAAAGCTTGCTGAGGATAATGGCATGCATACGTTCATTGCAGAACTATTCTCAACAGCAAAGACAAGGAATCAACCATCACATTTTCTTCATCCTTTCATCCATTGCTGGACACTCAGGTTCATTCCACAACTTGGTTGTTAGGATTAATTCCAAAATGAACACAGGAATGCAGATATCTCTTTGGCATATTGATTTGAAATCCTTTGAACATGCATATACTACTTTCATTGCCTCAATGTCTAGCTTCTTGAAACCCATTGCTTTGTATGTTTTATGAAAGAAGGTGAGTAATCTGATCCTTTTACTACATCTTGAGAAGAATTTAAAATCCTTTATGATATTTTCACGTACAGAAATACAGAACTTATCATACACAGTACAGTCTTGCGGAGGTAACTGGATGGGGATGGAAGACAAAACATTTTTTTAAAAATCTCAGTGAAAGATGTAAAAAAAAAGACAATTATATTTTTAAAAATTAATTTTAACCCTCTGCCAAGCACATTTCATATATATTTATTGAATACATATTATTCTGTAAATCTGTTAAAATTGTATATAGATCATTATAATTTATTTTTAGTTTAATGTATTCTATATCCATATATTATCTGTATGAAGATATTTATTTGATATAATTAATATTTTAAAATTCTGTTGTATTTCTTTATTTTTGATGAGAACTTTAGCAGATACTATATATCAAGAAAACCCTTAACTCTATTGTTAAAATAGTGTTAAATTATGGGGCATGTCATAAGTTGCTATCCTTTGTTTTTTCTGCCATGTAGAAACATGTTGCCTTCCTTCCTTTGATGAAATTTCAAAAGAAAAAGATAAGTCTTACTATCCAATTAGCATCCTTTAAAATTGAGACCAAATTGTTTTTAGTCTCGTAGACATCCTGTTTATTCCATAATTCAAATATTCTTGACAATTTTCTCATGATAAAATTCTATTTTAGTCTGCATTATCAATTATTTACAATCAACTTTCATATTTTCATAAAAAACAGAATAATATTTAATAATATGTATGATATTATATATAAAACATTAGCCTTTTTATTATTAACAATTTTACTGTGGTTGTAAGCACAGTTTATTTCAGCTGACATTTTTTCCATAGAAATACTTTCTCAATGAAGGAAACATTCTGTTGATTTATATTCTGGCATAGGCTCCTTTATGTGGATAGCTATTCTATTATGTTTCTGTAATTGTAGCTGTATCATCAGATTCTATTTCAAAACAAATCTTTAACTCCAAATTATGCATGTTGATGATGTAAACCTTCATAGTTTGGTTCAGTACTAATGTTTGTCAGCAATCAAGCTGAAAACAGAAATCTTCTCTTTATGTCACCATTATATTCAAATTGCACATATGCTATAAGAATATCTATGTCAGAAATATTTGCACATTCATCACATTATAATGAAATGTGCATTACTGAGTGTATTTGTCATATAACTTAGCTAAAAGATGTGCTCTGACGTTATTGGGAAACCGATACTTATGTTAGCTTCTTTGCACATATTTACTCAACTTATATGAGCGCACTCTTTGAGCCATGCTGTGATTAATGTCTTAACAGTCATACATATGTATTGGTTTTAGTCTTAGTCTTAGGATAACCACAAAATATTATGTTTGATATGTAAAATATTGTACATTGGCTTGTACTAGCTTTTAAATATGGTTACACTTTTTTCAAAGAAATTCAGAGTGTTTATGATGTATGTTTTCATGCTTTTTATCTTAATGCCACTTATATAAGATTGTCATGAAAGTTTCTCTTTGTTTTCACTCAAGCTGTGCACTCATATCATGAATTTGTAACAGTTTATAGAACACTACTCATTTCTGCAGTAGAATTGCTATAGTGTGACTCCAGCTGTTCAAATGTTTGTGAGGTAATCAATGATGTCAACATAACCAATGAAAGAAAATACGGGAGGATAACATGTATGTGGAGAGTCAGGGTGGACATTTTTGTTTTTATTTTTCCTGTGAACATAGAAAGTTTCATATACTTATGAGCCTCTCTATATAAATAAATTACAGTTGAGAGAAAAATTAGCCAGTTCCAGTTTTTAATTCAGAAAAGGAACCAGAAGACAATGTCTATATGGGGATGTTTTGAATGAAAAGCACCTAGAGAACATATACACTGAAATGTCCAGTGGCATTTAGAATTATAATCCTGGGGTTCAGTGAATTCAGAGTTAAAGGGAAAATGTAAATATCCACAAAGAAATGCACAAGCATAGACATACTAGTTAATATAAAATTAAATAATATTATAAATGTTGCATAACTTATGCACTTGCTGTGATGAAAAGATGAATGTTATTAGGAGAATTTCTTTACTAAGAAGCACACAGAATAGTAGTCAGAAGAAAACATGAAAAGTAGATCTGGAAATTAAGAGGTACACAGAGTTACAAGTCTCAAATATTGCTATAAGATTTATAAAAGCTCATACCACATGATTTAACAATTTGTGGATTCCTGGTGTGTCAGGTGTCTCTGAGGCCACACTTAGGCTCAATAATTTGCTAGGAAGATGCGTGGGTTTCAGAAAAGCTGTTGTACTCATGTTTGGAGCTTATTACTTTGAAAGGATACAGACTAACATCAACAACGGAAAAATGCTCATAGGACAAAACCTGGAAGAAGGCAGGGGCGAGCTGCCAGGTGTCCAGTCCCAGTGTAGTCCCCCAGGGATGCACATAATTCAAACGGCAGTGACAAGTGAGAACACATTCCAAGTATCTCTGATAAGGAAGATTACCATAGGCTTTCCATTGGAGTTTTTTGTTGGATGGCTGTCATGTTAGAATGCAGCTCCCAGGGCACTGCCCTCAGTTACCAAGACTACAGTTCTGCCTCCCCTCCTTGAAGCAATGGCAGGTATTCACCATTCATCACATGGTTAGGACATTTAAAAATGAGTGAGAGAGAGATTGGTTGTATTGGAATAAGTAAATGAATTTCAGAGACTCGAAAATGAGAGAATCCACACTGAGGAGGCAAAGTCTAAAAGAAATAATAAATTTGAAAGAAAGTGTGTTTTATCTTCTCTTTCTATTCTCCTTTTTTCCTTTTCCCCCGCTCTCATTTTCTTCTTGTTACATTTCTGAATGAAAGGTGGATCTGAGAAAGCTGTATTTTGTATGGGAGCCAGCAATGGGAGATTAGTTACATACAATAAGAGTAATCAAATAAGTCATAATCAATTAACTGTAGACAATAAGAGCTAAATTTCTATCAACTAAATGAATAAAAAATATGGAAAGGGAGGGCATACACACACACACATGCACACACAGATACATATTGTATTTGTCAGGGTTCTTTAGAGGGACACAATTAATCGGATAGATGTATATTTAAAGGGGAGTTTATTAAAGAATACTGACTCACGCAATCACAAGGCAAGGTCCCACAATAGGCCGTCTGCAAGCTGAGGAGCAAAGAAGCCAGTTTGAGTCCCAAAGCTGAAAAACTTGGAGTCTGATGTTTGAGGTCAGGAAGCATCCAGTTCAGAAGAAAGATATAGGCCAGAAGACTAAACCAGCTCAGTCTCTTCATACTCTTCTGCCTGCTTTTATTCTGGCCATGCTGGCAGCTGATTAGATGGTGCCCACCCAGATCGAGGGTGGGTCTGCCTTTCCCAGTCCACTGACTCAAATGTTAATTACCTTTCGCAACATCCTCATAGACACGCCCAGGAACAATACTTTGCGTCCTTCAAATCCAGTGAAGTTGATACTCACTATTAACCGTCACACACACATATCATAGCCCTGTCCACTGAGAGGTCCTGGGAGAAGTTTCATACCAATAGCAGTGAGCAAAATAGGCACCAACATCCTGGGTTTTAAATTCCATTTTTTATTAAAAGAAACCATCGTCTCTTGGAGAAATGGTGGATTCCAAGACAGAGAATGGAAAATATAAGATGAGTTGCAAGCATCTTTTTGTGCCAGAAAGTAAGAAAATTGTTATTCATTTCAAAAGGACAGGGGGCCACCATTGAATCTGGACCCAGGTTTTGTTGCTCACTACTTGAAAGCTAAACATGAGAGGCAAGGGTTGGTGGGAAGAAAAGCAGGTTTAATTTGAAAGCCAGCAAACTGAGAAGATAGTGAATTAGTGCTCTAAAGTACCATCTTAAAATTTCAGTTTTACCATAGGGTTTTAAAAGGAAAACTATATATGAAAAACCTACGGGAGTGGTGCAGAGTGCAGGGTCTGTGAGGTTTGTTCCACATAATTAACTTCAGCCCAATGGTGGCAGACTAATTGCTCGTGACTCCCTCTAAGTAGGAGGACTCTGCAATCTAGATCTATGCCTGATTTGTTCCAAGATTAGCCTCTGGAATTTCTGAAGCAAGAACATAATTAGATAAGCATTCAGTGACAGAGTGGAGTGCCCAGAGAGGGAAGGAAAGAACAAGTGAGAGGGGAGGGAAAGAAAAAAAATAAAGTGGGTGACTAAAATGTACGTTTTATAACTGAGGTCCCTGGTAATAGTATGAGGGGCTTCCACTGGCCAAACCTGGAATAAGTGTATCATCAAATAATTAATATTGTTAATATATTTTAATCCATACAGTAATATAGGAATCCTTAAATACATACTGATATAAATAAAATAAAGGAAAATCTGATGAAAAACAGAAAATGTACAAAGATTCAGTCTTTACAGAAAACACTTATAAATTAAAAAGAGAAAATGAGTAACTTTACATTGGAAATGACTAGCAGGCGCCAGCTTAATCAAATAATCAATTTTAACGACATCAGTATTGGACAATAAAATAAAGTCATGTGCCACTTGATAAAATGGAATGAAAAGAGCATGGCATTGCTGATGATATTCCTGTCAAAAATGCATAAACTGAGTCTCATCATAAGGAAATATCAATCAAATCCAAACTGACAGGCATTCATCTAAGTAACTGGTATATAATCTTTAAAATTGTCAAAGACGCGAAATCAAGGAAAGACTCAGGATTTTCTCCAGATTAAGGGAACTTAAAAAGACATGAAAATTAAATATAACATGACATAATGTACTAGATGAGCTTGCTCTAAATGATATTATTGGGACAACTTTCAAACTATGAATGAAGCATGAAAATTAGATGTTAGCAATGTATTGATTATAGTTTCCTGATTTTTATGGTTTTATTGTGACTCTGTAGAACGTTCTTGTTATATATATGCACACCTATAGAAAGCTTAAAACGATACCTAATAAGAGAAAGAAAAATGAAATAGCAGTAACTTGAAAAATCATGAAGTTCTGAGAAAAGTGTTATGAAGATTGAGTTTATAAGCCTAACACACTGTCTGATAAAGAGAAAAAATGAAGATACAAAATTAATGAATATCTAATTGAAACAGCAAGATGCCTGACAGTATCAAATGGTATCTATAACTGCATGAGAAAGAACAGAAGCCAAGATGTCCTCAGAGTCACAGGGAAAAGTGAAGACCAAAAGGTGAAGGTAAAGAAGTATCTTCCCTTACAGGCAGGATAAAAGCATCCACATCTAATGACCTGTACATCTGCAGCAAATAGGAGACAATGACAGAACATAAAATACTTGGAATTCTAAATAAATGTTTATTGAAATGAATTGATTAACAGACTTCAGTTCACAGAGGAGTGGGGAAAACATGTATAATAAAGTCAACTGTAGTTGAAAAGGAATGAAATAAAAGTTGCACTGAAGGTTTATGTGTGTTTAGAAATCATTCATTTCTATCAAAATAAAGTACTACTTTATATGATTCTTTCTGACTACTCTTACCTGGTTTAATGGGGGATTGAACAAAAATACTACCTTATGTTTGCATTGTGTTTCAAATTTACAATTATGTTATTTACTCTTATGGCAATTCTGTAAGTTTCCAGTATGTGGACTTGAAACTTGACAGATACACAGTTATTATGTGATTTTCTGAGGACTCAGCCCTTAGCAAATGGCTGACATGTCAACTGACTCCAAAATTCTGTGACCTGTGGTCCTCATGTTTGACACTTAATGTTAATATACTAATCTAAGAATGCATTTGAAATATTTGCTCGATCTGGTCTGCAGTGAACTATTCACACAATACAAGGCAATCCAGATGAAGATTAATGGAAAATGAGAATCAATCAAGGGCTTGTAATTATGGTAAAGCGAAAGAGCAGATTTGGTGAAAAGAAAGAGTTATGAGAATCAGGAAGATTAAGACAATTGTACAAAGAAAATATTTGTGAATTTTACCATTTGATAACCTGTATGTTCTTCTAATTTCATGATCTTTATCCGTTAAACAAAAGAGTTGACCATATGCTTTATATTTCAATTGTGAAGTTATTTACTTTAGTGAAGGAGAAAATGCCTCCACACAAATCTAAGTAGAGTAAAACAACAGCCCAAATCCTCAGAGATATTAACATGCATAGGAGTTACAGCCTGCTTTTCATCTCTCTGACTTGAAGGCTTAAACTCTTCAATGGTTTTACTGCCCAGGAGTGATGGGCTCCAGCAGGGTTAGCTTATCACTGCAAGCCACACTTGGTTACCAGACCTAACTCAAAGAAAATGTACAATGACTTCAGGCCTTTTGATATTTCAATGCAGATTATGTAATATGTATGGAAGAATAGGAAATGCTCAACATCACACTGAATTGTAGGCTTAAGTCCACAATTCATGAGTTACGTTTGATAACTCATGAATGCCTCTAGTACAATGTGAGCATAGAAATAATAAGAACTACAAATTTGGCTTGTGGAATAACAAAGCAGGTTTAGACAGAATTCAGAATACATAATTTCTACAAACAATGGCAATGTATTACTTTAAATATTATTTCATCTTAGTTTTACAAATATTTTCCATCCTGATATTGCTGCCTCAATGCTAGGTAAGAGTACAGGGTGAAAGCATATTGAAATCCTCTGTAAGGGTAATGATGATAAGTCAAAGCTCAGTTCGGAGATGTGTTTCTTTTTGTCAACTAGGAAAGTGTTTCAGCCACACAGGGCTGCTGATCTACAGGTGGAATCGCTTTAGGTAGACACAAATCCGAAGAGATTCTGTTTGGAACTTGAGAACACAGCAAAGACACTATTTGATTGGGTTTGAAGTAACCTCAATTCATCCATGCCCAAATAGAAAATTGTACTTTCTTCTTATAGAAGATTATTATAATGGATGCAAAAATATGTGGAAAAAAGTATTTAGATGATTTCAAATAAATTCTGCTTAAAGAATAAGATGCAAAGTAAATTCTAACACTAAAAGTAGCACATCATGAAGAATGGGGTATCCACTCCCTCAATCATTTATCCTTTGATTTATGAACAATCCAATTACAGCCTGTCAGTTATTTTAAAATGTGAAATTAACTTATTGTTGTCTACAGTCACCCTATTGTGCTATCAAATAGTAGGTCTTATTCATTCTATTTTTGTGTGTGCACCCATTAACTATCCCTATCTTCACCCAGTCCTCCACTACCCCTCCCAGTCTCTGGTAACCATCCTTCTACTCTCTGTGTCCATACGTTCAATTGTTTTGATTTTTAGACCCTGCAAATATAGTGAGAACATGCCATGATTGTCTTTATGTGCCTGGCTTATTTCACTTAACATAATGATCTCCAGTTCTATCCATGTTGTTGCAAATGACTGGATCTCATTCTTTTCTTAAAAAAATTCACATTGTATGCCAGTTTCAAAACATCTCATGTACTTCATAAATATGTACACTACTACTATGTACCCACAAAAATTAACAAAAATCCATTAAAAATAATAAATAATAAAAGCAGCACAACATTTGGGATCAACAATTAATTATGAATGATATGATTATGTTGTCCCTAAAATAATTTTATTCATATAATATGTAACAGTGGTCATATTTTTATTTTGGATAAAGTGTTAAGAAAAAACGAGCGTCTGTCATTATCTGGTCATGCTTTTAGTGCAGCTAAGGGAGCAAAGTGAAATTGAAATATGTGTCGTCTAGTGGCTAAATAACTTACTGCTCTTTAATTATATTTGGACAATGGGAGGGGCAAATATATGTGTAACATTCCTCCTTCCTTTTCCAAATGAGATGAAGGAATACAGATACTGTCAAAGAAAATCTGTACAAGAAGGGGTTAAACATACAAGGGCGGCTTTATTCAAGACTACGGCAAATAGAGGTGAAGACAATTTCAAAGGAATTTGAGACTGAACTCAACGCTGTTGAAACAAAAAGTGGAAATTTTCTAAAGAACTGGCATAAGAGAGTGGGAAAGTATGGGAGGAACCTAAAGGGAGGTTAGTCAACCTGATTACCAAAATTTTTGGCAAATTGGCATGTATAAAACTTATGCTACCCTTCCAGGAGACTGGAAGAGAGGGGCACTACATTCTTTGACCTGGAACATCCCACAGTCCATGAGAAAGGCATCCTTGAGTTATAAAAGTGTCAAGAGGCTAGGAGAAGATTTATGTCTCAAACGGAAAGAGGAAGAATTTATAATTGCACCTTTTCTAAAGTAAATGTTCTTTTCTTTTCTTTTTTCTTTTTTTGTTTGTTTTCTTGAGACAGAGTCTCACTTTGTCACCCAGGCTGGAGTTCAGTGGCTAGATGTCGATTGACGGCAACCTCCTCCTCCTCCTGGGTTCAAGTGATTCTCCTGCCTCAGCCTCCCTAGTATCTGGGACTACAGGCACACACCACAACGCCCAGCTTATTTTTGCATTTTTTTTTTAAATGGAGACAGCATTTCACAATGTTGGCCAGGCTGGTCTCGAACTCCTGACCTTAAGTGATTCATCCACCTCGGCCTCCCAAAGTGCTGGGATTACAGGCATGAGCCAATGCACCCGGCCTGTTTTCTTTTTTTAAAAAAGAATATCAGAGATCTATATTCGGAAGGAAACCTCTCCAAAGATTAGTCCAGCTGCTGGTAATATTAAGGCATTCTTGGTCAACACACACACACACACACACTCAATTTTTCCTCCTCCACACTGTTCCATGCCAACATGGTGTGTTCATCCATTCTCACATTACTATCAGGGAATACCCGAGACTGGATAATTTATAAAGAGGTTTAATTGACTCACAGTTTCACATGGCTCAGGAAACTTACAATCACAGCGGAGGGCATCACTTCACAGGATGGCAGGAGAGAGAATGAATGCCAGCAGGGGAATATCAGATGCTCATAGAACCATCAGATCTTGTGAGAACTCACTCACTATCACAAGAACAGCATAGGGGAACCCGCTCCCATGCTTCAGTTACTTCCCACAGGGTCCTACCCATGACATGTAGGGATTATGGGGATTACAATTCAAGATGAGATTTGGGTGGGAAACAGCCAAACCGTATTATGTGGTAAATGGTTATGACGATGACTTTAGCTTTAAAAACGTATTTGCTAAGGCAAATTTCCGGTGAGGCTTAGTTTTGTAACTATATGCTTACTTTGTGTTTGTTACAATTAATTGATCATCAGTCAAGTGAGAAAAATAATCATAAAATATGTAAATGGAAAAAATTTTGGAAGCCAAAATATATATTAGAAACCAAACTATGCATTCAGGAATAATTGAAACACAGTTGAGGTTTCTTTTTTCCACAAATTCTGTGGCCTCAGTTAGTACCTACCCACAATTTGTGACAACCGTACCATATAATACTAATATTTTGCCCATAATTTATCCTCCTGACTGTCTTGGGGTTATCACAAGAGTCAGTGAATCAAATAATGATTTGGAAATTCTTAATCTGAGAATTTAATTTACTTGGTGGATTGTAACCTTAATTGTTGATTCTACTTTTGTATTTTTGTAGCTTTTTGATGTGATATTGAGATGTTTGATACTTATAAATAAACTTAACCACAAAATTGTCATAAATATGAATAATAATTGGAATGCAAATAATTACTTGATGACAAATCATTAATAATTTTAAAACAGTTAATTTAAAAGTGATTTATTTATTTATTTTCTTTGATCATTATCTTTAGTCTTGGAGGAGATTAATTATTTTAATTCCAAATAGTATAAAACCTGTCATATGGCTGCTCATACAAGCTATAGTAAATTTCTCTCTAATGCCATTGATTTTCAAAGCATTGGTGTTTTATTGATACTGTTAGAAATATGTTACTATTCATAGCATGGAATAGCAAGGTTAAAGAATGCACACATGGCCGGGCGCGGTGGCTCAAGCCTGTAATCCCAGCACTTTGGGAGGCCGAGAGGGGCGGATCACGAGGTCAGGAGATCGAGACCATCCTGGCTAACATGGTGAAACCCCGTCTCTACTAAAAAAATAAAAACTAGCCGGGCGAGGTGGCGGGCGCCTGTAGTCCCAGCTACTGGGGAGGCTGAGGCAGGAGAATGGCCGGAACCCGGGAGGCGGAGCTTGCAGTGAGCTGAGATTGCGCCACTGCACTCCAGCCTGGGCGACAGAGCGAGACTCCGTCTCAGAAAAAAAAAAAGAAAAAGAATGCACACATTTTCTATTTCATTCTTTTAAAAAGGAAACCATAATTTCTTGGAGTAGAATAAGGGAAAAATCTCTACATGTAGGATACCACTTTTAATTTGATCAGTTATCAAAATTCTGTAAGATACTCATTTTTTAAAGATATTTTAGTGTAAAGTCTATAGATTTGAATTAATTTCTTATCTGTTAAAATGGATTTTAACCATTTGTAAATGGTTTATCAGTATTGTGCGAATTATTCCAAAAAGAGTACATTGGGAGGAGGGGGACTGATACAGGTTCATTTGAAATTTTCAGTCATTTCCAATACGACTTCTTTGTACAATTAGAATTTCATTACATTCTACACTAGTCTCTGGATATTCACTATATTGGGCCCTGGAACAAATATCCTGCCACCTTAGTAACTTGGATGAGTGTAGTGAAATATTGAAATGTATCTGAAATAAAATATTTCTACTTTTTCTTCTTACTCTCTTTATTTAACTATTCTAAGATTTTCAATTAGGTAAAATTTTAAAAATATATTTTACTCTTTTGAGAAAACTGTATTTCCTCACTCACACAGACATTAAGGAAAGCATGAGATTCATTAATTTTTTTTTTCCCGCAATGGCGGGATCTCGGTTCACTGCAACGTCCACCTCACGGGTTCAAGTGATTCTCCTGCCTCAGCCTCCCGAGTAGCTGGGATTACAGATGCCTGACACCATGCTCGGCTAATTTTTGTGTTTTTAGTGGAGATGGGGTCTCACCAGGTTGGCCAGGCTGGTCTCGAATTCCTGACCTCAGGTGACCCACCTGCCTTGGGCTCCCAAAGTGCTGAGATTAATTTTATTTAAAGTTTTCTACAACTTCCCAGGTGACAACGAAACAAGAACTTTAAATAGGAGAGTGAGCATTTAATTTTCTTTTATTATTTTTTATCTAAGAAACACAGAAAACAAACACAACTGAAAATACTACATGTTACAAATAATGTGGATAAAACAAATACAACCATATTTCATAGTTTCTTGTATATATTCTCATCTGGGGTATGTGTACCGTACAGCTGACGTTTGTCCTTCTGTGATGCAAGGAGCAGCCACAACACCATTTTATCCTGTTCAGGAAAGATGACATTCTTGCACACATCTTGTCAGATGCTCCTTGAATATCTCTCATGCTCATAAAAGTTATTTCATGGCACCTGCATGTTGAGACCTTTACCAAACTCCTGATTAAAAGGATCACTCGCTATGGTTAGGTGACAGCCCCTACTACAATACCTATGAATTTATAAATTCTTTCTCAAATTTATGGGAGTTTCTAGAAGTGAAAAACTGGTTTGCGTATCCTCTCATTCTTAGAATTAAACCAAGAGCACTGATAAAGGTAATTACATAATTATAATGAACACCACTAAAGCCTTTTTTCTCTTAATTGATTTAAAAAGCAATATTTAGCAATGAAAATAATATTAATAAATGTTACAAAACATAGAACTCTTAAATACATTATGCTCAGCAAAAGAAACCATTCACAAAAGACCATATTAATCAGTCCATTGATATGAAATGTCTAGCATAGGGAAATTTATAGACAGAGAATACGGATTTGTGTTTGCTTAAGACTGCAGCGGGGAGACAGACGATACAGAAGTGACAGCTAAAAGGAACAGGACAGGGAGACTTTTTGAGGTGAAAGAATGTTCTAGAAGTGACTGTGGTGATGGTTGCATACATGTGAGTATACTAAAACAATTTTAATGTATACTTTAAATGAGTGAATTTTTCAGTATGTGAATTAAATCTCAATAAAGCTATTAAAACAATTCATGGATGAATATACTAATTGGCCACCAAAGGATATAGACCTTGAATTTTTGTTTCATATATTTTAAGAGTCAGCATAACCTGTTTTTTGTGTCTGTGAAAACAAAATGATACACATAGTGGAAAAGTCTTTTTATGTTTTCATTGATTTTATTATATGAAATCTTGATAAGACTGTTAGTTATAGCATGATTTTTTAAATATTTTTAAGGTTTCTGTGATGAAAGAATGTGATTGTGCAATTTCCTTTTGTTTTTATTATCTTACCCTCAGAAGCCATTTTACATTTCCTCTGATAAAATATTTTAGGGAATAGATGAGGAAATCTGTATCTTTATTTGAATTTTTCAATGGAGAAAAAAATTAAAAATTAAAAACTATTTAAAATTGAAAATATTATTTTATTATTAGATTTAAAATGTATAAATGCAATATACAGAAAATTAAGGATTTATTTGATAACTAGTAAACATTAGCAATGTAGAATCATTAAGAAAAACATTCCAATTGCACTCAAGTTAGTGCAAGATTTCCTTTCCATTTACAGATTGTAGATTTTATAATGTTTCTTTCTTTATAGAAAGATTCACTGGAAACAATTTCTAAGAAGATGCTTAGTATACAATAAGATTTTTAGGGGCTACTATCTGGAACAAAAGTCATTAAAGGATAAAAAAAAAAAGCAAGATTGGGCAGAGGAAGAAGTTAAGCTGAAGTAGAGTGGACGCGGAGTGTCAGCCCATCCCTTGGGTAGCGCTGAAGCTGACCCTCAAAGCTGTCTCACATTGAAGCAATAAGTCTAAGACTTTTGCTCCCTCAACACCCCCTCAGTGGTCCCAGGGAGTAAAACATTTCCTTGAATGAGGCAGCTCCCTTTTGTCAAGGGAAACCCGGGGAGGGCACTGTGCTTTGAACCCTCAGAGTGGCCCTCCCAGAAATTGAGAAAAACAGGTGCCTCCACCCTCTCAACAACTGAGAAGCAGGTGCCTTCACCCTAAAGGGTGCATTGGGGGCTGCATTCAGTACAATTTTTAAAAATAAAATGGATAAACTGAGGGAAAATATTTGCTACATATATACTTAATATAACTAACTACGTAAAGACATGGTGGAAGAAATATGAAACAATATAAAGTGTAAAAACAAAGAAAATTTAAAATATAAAATTTTATTAAAGAGAATAATAAAATATATCTTTTGTTTTCATGTATCTTACATAACCGTTGAAAAATAAATTCATAGGCAAGGTTAGCACACATGTGGTACGTTTGGAAATTGTGATAAAATTAAACACTATCTCTAGAAATAAGCATGCAGAATATTTTGTTTTCTCCACATTAGATTGCCATAGATTTCTTTTGACTTTTGACCAAAATTTGAAAAACAAATCACTTTTCATGACTTAAAGTGATGAAACTTTCTTTAATTCTATGTATCTTTAATGAATGAATAAGGTCTGTATTATTCAGTAATACTCTGTGCTATACTTATTTCCCTGTCACTGTATATTTTGTTAGCTGTGTCTTCTCAACTCTGCTGTAAGACTCTTGAGGGTAAGATCATATCATCTCTCTTTATAACTTAGAATAACAAGAATGGCACTCTGGTTCTAGATGCTAAATACATGCTGGGTACTCAATTATCCCATCATGTTTTTGAAACCAGAGATGTTCTCTTATTCCACTCGTAGGGCGTGTGACAGGGGTGTGGCTCGCTCCTTTAGTGCCTTGCTGCTCAAACCCCTTGAGGAAGCATGCAGAAGGGCAGGTCATGGGGAGTATTTTTTGTGCTCTGACTCCACCGCCTTGACTAGGGTCGAGTTTTTACAGCTTCTGAAGCCCCAGTGGGTGTGTGTTATGGTGAGCTCTTCCGAATTTGCCTTCTCCAGGCAGCAGGCAGCTTGTGTTAAGCAGGTCAATTAGACCCTCTGCCTTATACACAAGACAGGGGGCTTTTTGTGTCCTGGGTTCTCACCCTAGTGTACCAGAAAAATCGGATCACATGTGGACTTGGAGAATGAATGTAAGGTTGTATTGAGTGCTGGAAGTAGCTCAGTGAGATGGATGGGGAGCCAGAAAGGGGATGGAAGGGGATGGTGGTCCTCCCCCGGAGTTGGACTGCCCAGCTTCTGGACTCTCCTCCCATGGCCCCTGCTGAATTCCACGTCCTTCTGCCGTCCATGGTCTGCTGGTGTCTGCTGGTGTCTGTCAATGTGCTCTTCTGCTCTTCTGCTTCTCTCAATGTTCAGCTGTTTGTTTCTGTGCCCACTAAGGGGTCTTGGATTTTTATGGGCATGAAATGGGGATGTATGGCATGCCAAAAGGCAACTTTTGGGGCATGAAAACAGAAATGCCTCTCTTCATTTAGGTTTGTGGGTCCCTCTACAGGGACCCGGCCCTTCTCTATCCAGCACTTCCCTGCATCCCTCCTCCATCATTTTTAGAAACATGTTTTTGAGAAATTTAAAAAATACGGTAGAGCAAGAGGGTATAAAAATAATAAAATAAATCACTTTTATCCTCATACCAGAATTGATAACTGTCACTATTTTCTAACTTTTAAGAAAATTATGACCTCTTTTTTTTTGTTAAATTGCCTGTACCTACCTAAAGCAGCCATTCAAAATCTTTCAGTAAAATAATTGGAGTGCATTTCATGAATTATTATTAATTTGTTTATCTTCCTTATTATTACATTTCTTTGTAAAATTGAGGGTTTGGGTTTGCCCACACATTTTGATTAAGTCAAGCATTCCTATTCATTTATATTTTTCTTATCTCCACCTTTCTTTGTGCATTCTCCTTAAATTTGTGATGTAATGAGTACCTTAACTAAATCTTGTGTAGCCCTCATCTAGAAACAGTTCTAGATTTATCAGTATGGTGATGATGAGAAAATAATAAATAAATAAAATAAAGTGCAGTCCTGACAGCTGATATCTTGCATCTATTCTAGTTCCCATCAGTGAGGCTGTTAAATTGCCGTGCTGAAAAAAAAATGTTGACAGAATACCAACCGACAGGGTCTATCTGTGATCATGATGGAACAAGACAATAACATGAATATTCTGTAATCAAGAACCATGAAAACAAATATGCAATGCAACCAAATAAGTGATCAAGCATCCCTCTCACCCAGCTACCCTGAATGATTACTGCATCTTCACCTGTTTGCTGACAGCATTGACTCCAAACAGACTCCCATTTCGGTGCACTCTCCTCCAATTCACTTAATGCTCCTCTCATCTTCTAACAAGTACTTCCTGACATCTCCTTCTGAGACACACCATGGTTCCAATGGTTTGCAATTCCTTGTATCACATCAAGTACTCAGCATCGCTTCTTTTGAATACAAGTGTGTCCCAAGTAATCTGACTTTTTGTTTTGTTTTGTTTCGTTTTGCATCAACAGTACTAAGGAATATCTTGGCTCTATTCTTGGTCTTAAGGTTCTGTCTGTGTTGTTCTTCTCTGTGCCCAAATATTTAGCTCCAAGAGGAATTTATCTCCAGTATTTTTTTCATCATCTTTTTGTAAATTGAAGAACCATATTCCTGGTCTCTGACTTCCCACAAAAAAAGTTGGATCCCATCTTAAGAGAAATATTTTAAACACATTTATTATACTACTTTGGATTAAAAAAACTTAGCAAGCCTACCTCTTTAGTCTGTTCACCACTCTGGTGTATATTTTTATGGCCTGCAGATATGTGTGTCTTATCTGCAACCCTCATCAAAACTTTCTGGTTTCCTCTTTATCTATTAGTGTTACGTGTTTTGGGCAGGCAAACATTTAAACATAAGCACACTGAGCCATCTTGACCAGTGAAAAAGCTTGTCTTTAGTGTCTTATTTCCTTCGATGTTTTTTATGGTTTTATTTTTAAATTTATTTATATACATATTTTTGAGACAGAGTCTTGCTCTGTCACCCAGGCTGGATTGCAGTGGCGTGATCTTGGCTCATTGCAACCTCTGCCTCCTGGGTTCTAGTGATTCTCCTGCCTCAGCCTCCCAAGTAGCTGGGACTACAGGCGCCCACCACCATGTGTGGCTAATTTTTGTATTTTTAGTAGATACGAGGTTTTGCCATGTTGGCCAGGCTGGTCTCGAACTCCTGACCTCAGGTGAACCACCCACCTCAGCCTCCCAAAATGCTGGAATTACAGGTGTGAGCCACAGTGCCCAGACCCCTCAATGTTTCTAAACAAAATAAATATAACATTGTTCATAAAATCAGCATCTCTTTTGACAAACAGCACAAACCTATGCCTTTATTCTATCTCCAAAGAAATTTTTCTCTTGAGTATATTATTCTTGTCTATATTTTTCTTCTTTTCCACACTACATATACAATTATGTACAATATATTATTATTTGTGTTTTAAAATTACATAAATGGCTTCATTGTCTTTGTATCATTCTGCAACATTATTTTTTCATTTGACATGATTTCAAATCTATCTATGCATCCACATTTTTAAGTGTTTTCTTTTAACTGCTGCATGGTACCCTTCTTTAAGGACATCGCCAGAAAATAAACGCAATATTATCATTCATATCTATCCATCTATCTATCTATCTATCTATCTATCTATGCAGTAAAAAACCATATCCGTTTGGAAATGTTCAAAACATCCCTTTAGAGCATGGTTGTTCTACAGATTTATTATAAATACAGAGTTTGCATAAATTTCCCACAATTATAAGATGTCTAAAATGTCCTTATGGAGTCTATATTCTATTTTGCATACCCTATAAAGCCAGTTTACAAAATTTTGCAAAGCTGGGTTACTTAAATCTTTTCTTTCCTATCTTGCTGATTTTAATCATTTTTCTTCATCAGAGGTGGAAATGGGTAAATAAGTTGACATATCTAATAATCTAGGAACTGAATATCTAACAGAATTCTAAATTTTACAGAAAATGTCTGTCTTTCTAAATTACAGTTCTTTCAGCTTGACTCTTAGATCTGAAATTTATATTCAACTTCTATGGATCTACCGTTCACCTTGTGATCTAGCAATTTTATAATGTGATGGTTCTTTCCTGAGACAACAGGAATAATAAAGTATAGTCAATTTAGAAGTTCACAAAAAGGAGCAGAAGGACATAAAAAAAAACTATACACGTGTTACGCTCAAGCAAGAGAGACACAAGGGGCAAGTTTCAGAAGACACAGAGTTTGAGTGATATCTTGGATTTAGAATTGTATTTCTGAATATCAACATACAGATTAAAGAAGCTGACGACTTAATATTTAGTAGTCTCTTTTTTTTTCTTGAGTTTCTCTTTAATACACTAATTGTTGGTTTTGACATGTGAAAATGTTGCCTAAAATGATCATCCTTATTTAAAATGAAAATTTTGTTGTTTGTAAAAAATGGAGCCAGACGCCATGGCTCATGCCTGCAATCCCAGTACTTTGGGAGACTGAGGCAGGCAGATCACTTGAGGCCAGGAGTTTGAGACCATCCTGGCCAACATGTTGAAACCCCATCTCTACTAAAAACACAAAAATTAGCTGGGTGTGGTGGCATGGACCTGTAATCCCAGATACTTGGGAGGCTGAGGCAGGAGAACCGCTTGAACCAGGAAGGCAGAGGTTGCAGTGAGCTGAGATTGCGCCATTGCGCTCTAGCCTGGGTGGCAGAGTGAGACTCCATTTCAAAAAATAATAATGAAATAAAATAAAAAATGGCACAAATTTATAATTTACATATGAGTAAAGTAATTCCAAAGGGAAACTACAGATTTAACACAGACATCTCCTAACGTAAAGAGAGGCCATCATAGTGAACAGTCATTTGCAGTGTCTTGTTTTTTTTCAACCAAACAGAGGCTAGAAAGTAGCCATATGGACAACAATCTGACAATCACTGACTTAAAAATATGGAATAAACACAGGACCACAAACGAGGCCCCTGATAGTTTTTTAGGAGACTCAAGGCAAAGTTTGACAATTCCTGTCTTCTCATATAGCTCACCAGTCTAACAAGATTCCAACAGCTAGTTTTCAGTGCCAGCTTTCACTTTTAACCAATTTATTATATCGGCTAACTCAGTAATTAATTATAAAGAACATCTATCTGAATTTTAAAAAACTCAACTTGAGAGTCTCTGATTCTAAATTACAGTATATAGTTGTTTATTTCTATTAATTTGATAACTGATGAATGTAGATTTATTTTTATCTTTTTGGTTATATATTTTCTTTACTTTTGTTCTTTTCAGATTTTGATAGATTTATCTAGTGTTTTTTTTCTATTATTTTGCAAACTTTTGGAAAAGTATCTATTCTAATTTTACTTTTTAAATGATTGTTGTTTTATTATTAACATATGTATTAACTTTAGATTTCCTAACAACTTTAACTTCCTACTGAATCACAATTCCCCAACTTCTGTTTGAGCTTTAGTATTTTATTTTACATAATATTTTAAAATAATATTTTATTATAATCTCATAATTATTACCTAGATTTATGTAACTGTTGAAATAATTTCTGTGTCTATTCTTGAGTTTTGCACCTTTCTTTCCCAATCTTAGTCCCTCTGTTGTTTTTATTGGTTTATGTACTTTAATAATAGTAGATCTATAAACAGTAAATTTTTTTTGCAATTTAAGACTAAAATGATTTTATTACAGTCTCACTTATGAAGAAAAATATAGCTTATCATAGAATTACTGGTTTGACTTTTTAGTATATTAAAGACATTACTTCTGCATATTTTGCTCAGATAAGAAAACTAAGTTAATCTCATTGCCCTTCTGTTGTGGCTGATCTCACTCTTCACTCTAATGTCTTTCCTCTTTGCTCTCTCTGTTTCCTGGACTCAGTGTGTACAAGCTTAAAAATGCATCTTTCTCAGCATGCATCCAGTTTTCAGATATGAGGATTTATATCTTTCCCTAACTCCAAATTGTTTTCTGACACTTAACCTGCTCAGTGAGTCACTGTTCACTGTTTCGTGATCTCCCCTGATGCTGCTTTGCTTTGTAAGCTCCTGATCTCTTACATCTTGCAACTAGTTCATTCTTTTGATCCCTTTACCTTACCGGATTCATTTTGAATCATTTCTTCAATTATATTGTCTACTTTGCGAATTCTAACTTCGACTGTGGGCAGTTTTAAGAGTTCTTATAATTTTTTCCAATGACTATAGTTTTATTTTTTTAAATGGCCATGTTTTCTATATACCTGTACTTATTTCATCTGTATTATCTTTCTTCCCTGCTTAAACTATGGATATTTCAAAGATACCTTTACATAACTTTTCTGGGATGCACTACTAATCTAATTTAATCAAGCATAAATTTGTTCTTTGGTTGAAAGTGTTACTAATCATATCAACCTTAACTCAAGCATGGCACTGGGCTTCCTGCATCTTAAAATATTTTGTGAACTCATTTTGATTTTTTTTTCCCGAACAGATCAGCTCTAAGGATTGTATAAGCTCTCCGTTTCGTATCTATGACTTCACTCCTTTGGGTCTCTCCAGCTGCACATAGATGTAATACTGCTTATAAGGTGAAAAACGCAGTTTCTTGTCAGGCAGATGTTCTGTGTCTACCCCCACTTCTACTTCTTTCATTAATGAGTCAACTCTGAAATCTTTTCAGATGTAAGCTTGGAACAGAAACAGTGGGAGTAGCTACTTGGTCCTAATCCATAGTTTTAGAAACCAATACCCACCCAGCTTATTGTACAGATCCTGGTTTTATTTACAGGATATGTTGAGCTTTCAATCCAAAGCAGGCATTAAAGCATTGATTCTTACTTTCCATAGGTTCTTACTTTTTATTCAGCCCTCTGTAGACCCTCAACTTAAGGTTATTGATGTCCTCTTTATGAAGTCCATTATGATTGCTTCTGTTTAGTAGTATCCTTATTAAAGTCTGTAAATTCCTAACACATACCCTTTATGTTTATCTATATTTGGGTCAGAGAAAGGATGTTTTCATTGCACCAAATATTATAATGGTAATTTTTCATTTACCTTTAAGTGTTTCTTTGTCTGTAAAACTCAATTCTTATACAAAGGATCAAGTCACTATCCTACAATTCTTATTATCTCTAAATTTAGAACAGGATTCAAAATAGTAGAAGAGTATCACAGATGAACTAATAGGTGTATTTCTTATAAATTGTGGTACTAAAGAAAATTCTGATAAATACGTGAATAAGGAAGAAGAGGGTGGTGAGGAGCAATAAGAAGAAAAGAAGAAAATGTTCCTTTTAAAAAATGCAGGCCGGGCGCGGTGGCTCAAGCCTGTAATCCCAGCACTGTGGGAGGCCGAGACGGGCGGATCACAAGGTCAGGAGATCGAGACCATCCTGGCTAACACGGTGAAACCCAGTCTCTACTAAAAATACAAAAAATTAGCCGGGCGTAGTGGCGGGCGCCTGTAGTCCCAGCTACTCGGGAAGCTGAGGCAGGAGAATGGCGTAAACCCGGGCTGAGATCTGGCCACCGCACTCCAGCCTGGGCGACAGAGCGAGACTCCGTCTCAAAAAAAAAAAAAAAAAAAATGCAAAAGGAGATCTTTTTTTCCTTCTAACACAAACCTACATATTTTCCTCTAAGGTGAAAATGATGTCACTTTTGTCCATACGTTAACAGTACCAAGAGTCTAACACATCAAAACCTGTGTATTTCATTGTTTTGTTTATCATTAAATTGCTGGAGGAATTTGTGGCACTGTAGCTAAATATTCAAAAACTGTTCAGGGTTCCAGTCAATAAAACCATTTATATAACATAACGGTCTCTTGCCCATATTTCTTCAAGTGATATATGTCTAGAAACCATGAGAAAATCTGGTGTTCTTTCTTCTAGAGATTATTAAGAATATTTATTTCCATGTCAATACGTGTCAATTGGTGTAGCTGTGAATAATGCTATTTAGAAAGATTTGGACCTTGCTTTCAGACTAAGTGAAGGCAATTACTTATCATGGAGCACACAGTTAATATCCCAGCTATAGGATACCAGTAAAAATATGTGTGCACCTATCCCTCCTTATGTTCCTAATGACACAGTTTCAGGTTATAATAAGAAACTCTAATTGTAAACAGCTCTTTGAATTAGCTATCCGAGATCATTTATCTTTCTATTCCTCCTAGTCTTAAGGACAATGACTTTCCCAATGTAAATACTATAAGTATTCGATATTTATCTTTCTCATAGCATTTACTCTCATTCCATCTCTCTTTTCAATCCAGTGTTAATGAATTCCAACCCAGTTTGGAATTGCAACAAACAAAAAAATCAGATCCAGTTGTCATCATCATGCCCATGGTAAAATGTTCACTACGTTGTCAGTTGAAATTAGTTCTTTTATCTCAAATCCCAATAGTACTACCTTTAAGCTCTTTTCTTCCTGCATTTTTATCATTATCCAGTTCTGAGTAAACTTCATGAAATCTACTGGGACAACATTTGAGAAACCATCGTTCCAAAAAGTAGGTCAGTGCTCTTTTGTCTATGAGATGTTCTTACCATTTTTATACAGAGAGTTTAATTAATGGAATCGAATTATAAGTGCACATAAAAATCTGTGTTGGTCATAAAAATAATAGTAAAGATTGCCTATGACATTTTTTCTATAGAAAACAATTCTGCTTAAGATAATTCTTCCTTGTACTGTCTTAAAAGTTTAGTTACTGACAAAGCAAAATGAACCTAATTATAAAATTATCTCACAGTTCCTTGTTCCTTATGCCAGCATTAGAGTAAAACTTGAGCTTAATGTGATTCAGAAAGTATCAGATGGCCTAAATATTATTCATCATGTTATTTTTTTTAGTAAATTTACTGTGTACCCAAGAAAGAAGCGGAAAAACATCAGGTTACTGTACTCTGTTCTGCAAATAATTTTTTGTCAAAATACAGATTATCAGCAAATGCAAATAGGATGATATGCAAAAACTAATACATGATTATTAATAAATAATAAATGCAATGTATATTGACTACATAGTGCTGTGATGTAAATATTCGTACCCCACAAGTTCATATGTTAAAATTGTAACTCCACGGGTGATGGCATGGAGGGGGAGGGGTGGAGCCTTTGGCAGATGATTGGTTCACAAAAGCAGAGACCTCACAAAGGGATTAGTGCCTTTAGAAAAGAGAGCAAGTTAGTCCCTTTCACTATATGAGGGCACAGCTAGAAGGCAGCACTTACAAATCAGAGTGGGCTCTCAGCAGACACTGAATTTGCCAGTACCTTGATCTTAGACTTTCCAACCTCCTGAACTGTGAGAAATAAATCTTTGTGTTTATAAGCCACCCAGTGCACAATATTTTGATATAGCAGCCCAAAAGGACTAAGACACACATTTCTAATGTTCAGTATTTTTCAATAAGTCTCACTCCCTTATATGAAAGTATAAAATAATTCAGAAATCTCCTAGTGCTACCAAACTGTGTTGTTGTTGTTTTTCAGTTTAATCTGCATGGGTTAATTTTTCCATTCAGTGTGGGAACTTATTGACTCAGCCAGGAATCTAAAAATTGTGTTTGTTAGCAAAAAAACGAAAGCAATTGGCAGACATTCATAATCCAGTTATTGTTTGACTTAAACACTCTAGCTGCCAACTGCAAGAGAAAGTGGAAAAAAAGGAACAGGAATGGGCTTAAATTTTATTTGTTGATTTGGTGGAAAGACACAGAATAGTCTCACTACATTAATTGCTTTTCATGTCTTCTTGCATTATACATTTTTCTAGTCTTGAGGATTTTGAAATGATGGCTTGGTACAAAGTCACAATTTAAATAATGTAGCCATTTGCTGTTTTCATTTAAGAGAAACAAATTCCCTACAGATATAGAAGGGAAACAGAAGTGCTTGCAGCATCTCGTTTATTTACCAGTGAGAGGAAGCAAGTGGGTGACTCTACCAGAAAATCCACAGATACTTGGGATCTAGTGGGGAGGGAGGACGATCAAAGAATCTGAGAGTTAAAACATCTTCTAATAAACATTCTTTTGCTATAAAACTCTGGAACAGAGGCAACAGGTATGAATTTCCAAGATGTCTAAAACTTGTGACTACACTTTAATTTTGGAATTGTACACAGAACAGAATACAGAAAGTCCAATCATCTCATACTGTCAATGCTATTTCTTCCTATTCTTGAAGTGCAGTGATTGGACCTGTCACTGATTCTATGTGGTAAATGTAAGCAAGGTCCTTAAAAAGTGATTTTATTTTGTAATTTTTTGGGGGAAGAAAACTATAGGATATATTGATCCAATGTGAGTAAAACCAACCTTTCTTTTGCAAAAGATCCAATTGATCCCAGTGTATTAAAAAAAAGAAAAAAAGAAAAAAACAACTTAAAAACTGTCTTAATGGCTCATTCTAATGTGACCTCATTATACAAAATCTGTTCTAAGAGTCAGATTTTTAATGGTTATTTTTAGACCTTTAATGTAACCCCAGGATCAGAGTCTGAAAATATCTGTGTTTTTATTATCAGTACATTTCCTAATGTGTTTTGTGTAGCACTTGATTAAGAATCAAAGTGCTTGTAAAAATGGGAATATCATCTCCTACCAGTTGAATCAGAGCTGAGCTGTTGCGTGTAAAATTTGGTTTTAAAATCAAAGGGTCAGGGCCCAGTGGCTCATACCTGTAATCCTCAGGCTTTGAGAGTCCGAAGTGGGAAGATCGCTTGAGGTCAGGCTCAGCACCAGGCTGGGCAGTATAGTGAGACCCTGTCTCTACAAAAAATAAAATAAAATTAGTCGGGAGTGGTGGTGTGCCCTTGTAGTCCCAGCTACTCAGGAGGCTGACACAGGATGATCGCTTGAGCATGGGAATTTGAGGCTGTGGTGAGATATGATTGCACTCTATACTACAACAACAGAACATGACACTGTCTCTAAAAATAAATAAATAAAATCAAAGGGACTAGAAATTTGATTTTGAAAGTCCACCCAAGCGAATTTTATGCATACTAAAGTTTAAACACTAATTTTTATAAACTTAATGAGATACGTACTTTCTTTACCTGTCTACTCGTCAGATATCTATGATCAACCAAATACGTTACCAAACTCAAAGATAAACTTTAAAATAACAATGAAATTGTTTAAGAATTTGTATTCGCTCCGAGATTACATGGGCTCAGCTCTCATTTTCAAGTCCTCCCTGTGACTCCAGGCAAGTTACTTTACCTCTTTAAGTATCAGTATAAGGTGGCTGTAAAAATTTCATAGAGAACCTGTACAGAGCACTTGGCACTAGTCAAAGTCAAATCAGACAATAAAAAGGCTAATAACATTTACTGAATACTTAATATATGCCAGGCTCTCTCCTAAGTGTTGTATACATCTTAACTCATTTAAACTTTACAGCAAAATGGTAATATGGGTGAAGTTGTACCTACATTTTACGGATGAGCAAACAAGGGCAATATGAGATAATTTCTTCATCCAAAATTACAGTTTGGAAGTGGAAGGGCCTAAAATTAAAGTTTCAGCACAAGCAATTTACTTAAGAAATGCAGGTAATCTTAGAGGTAGAGTAAGAAAGTGACAGAGAAAAGCAAATTCACTTAGTAAAGCATTCACCATAAGACATCTAACTTTGTGGGCCACTGAAATTTAACATCATGGGGAAAATCTGAGAATTGTGAATGTCACACCTAGGAATTATCATAGGGGGAGAAAAGGACATTGAATTAATTTTAGAGCAATGACCAGGTCAATAGTTGAGGCAATCTTTTGTGAATTTTAATTCCTGGGCCAATCACATGTGGGGAGTATTACCTTTCATACAAGAAGAAGAGTGGGCAAAAAGAGCCATCAGGTATACACATGCAGATCCTGCCAGCTGGATGCAAACCAAAGCAGACAGCAAGTTCCTAGGGATGTGAGTTGGGCATAAAGTGCCTCTGCTGCAGAGGCCCAGCTGGAATTGTCTTTAACTCCAAAGCATAAACTCATATCTATTATGGTTGATTGCTATTCTAGATTTATCCCTGCACAAACATAGCTCTAACAGTTTCAAGATATTTCTTAACTGCTTTGCTATTGTCAGCCATTTTTTGTAGTCAACAGGGCAAAGTTGCTTATTGATTTATTTATTTTTGGTCCTAAATGAATCAAAATGCCTAATAAATGGGTTCTCATCTCAAGAAGAAGACCTTTTCATAAAAAACATAAGACAAGTTTTCAGGTTGGCATGAAGACGTAATTGAGCTGTTAAAGAATTTTATATAGAATTAGAAAACTATACATTCTTTCTATCCTTTTATACTCTTCAGTTGTAGTTTTAAATCAGAATTTAATGCATTCAACCTACATATATATTGAATGCATTCTATGCCATAATCTGTTCTAGGCACTAGGTTTAAACGAAAAGCTATGTGATAAGACTCATATTGCATAGTGAGAAATAGAAATAAGAACATTCACAAACAAAGATAATTTCATAGAAGGTTAAGTGATATGACAAATATAAATAAAGACTAAGTAAAAGGAGAATCATTGTATACAAATGGCTACTTTAGCTTTGCTGATTAAGAAAAACCTCCAGAACTATTAACTGAAGACAAAAACGATGATAGGTAAGCCTTGCAAAACTCGAGGAAAATCTGGAGCTCAAGAGGATGATCAAGATAGAATTATAGAGCAATGGAAATCTAAATTTAAGTCAGGAAAGAAAGGAATTTTTACAAAGCTTCAATTTATTGAGAAACTATTATGTGTCTGAAAACTGACATTTTGTTTGTTAATTTTCTAGCAATTTTGCATATTATATGTGCTTTCTAAATTGGAAAAATGAGTGATAAATTAAAATTGGATTAAGATCACGCACAAACACTACTGGGTAAAATCCGAGTCCAGATCTAACTTGAATTTCCTTTACTTTTTCAGTGGTCTTTAACAATGAATGAACAGAGGATTCATTTGGAGATACATTAGCTTAACTCTGGAAGATTTGGAATTAATTGCTATGGGTCTGTTTTAGGCATTTAGAATTACTGCAGGAAGCATTATCTCCCAGTAATTCTAATTTGCAGCTGGGCAGTAGCCCATTGTCCTGCATCTTATTTTGAACAAAATAAAAGAGAATGGAGATTCGTATTCTGGTAGTCATGTTGTGTGTGTATGTCATCTCCTTTAATTCTTAAGTTAATTCTGCGAGGTATTACTAAAGTCACTTTAAAAAGAACATACAAGATCAAGCTTAGAAAATTTAAGCATACAGCCTACTTAATAAAAGTCATATTTATGAAACTATTGATATTAATCTAACATAGTGAATACATTAGTGACTGTGCACTAATAGAACTTTATAGAAACAGCAGCATGCCAGATTTGCCTTTTGCTCTAGGTAGAAGGAAATGTAGTTTGCCAACTTCCAATCTAGGTGAATGAAAGTGGATTTCATGCCCCACTAAAGGTTTGGAAGGGGGAGATTAACTCATCAATACCTTGAATTTAGGTTGAAATATTTAAAAGTACAGTATAAGAGAAAAAAAGGAAATAGTATGACTCTCACAGATGTGAAAACCAGCTAAAAATTATTTCAGTTCTGAATAATCTTGCTAAATTGTCAGTGATATTGCTAAAATCCAAAACCCCAGTTTTCTAGATGACATAACTATAAATATTCTTGGTAGGAAGGTTTAAATATCCAACGTTTTAAATTACATATGTACCATATATACATATGTATATGATGTCTGACAAGAAATGAAAAATAACCAGGTACATTGAAGACAAATTTTGATAATCAGAAACAGGATAGTGAATTTATAGAATAGAGTTCCTGGAAGCAGACTGTTAATTACACTTAACATGTTCAAGAAAGAAAAGTCAGGTTTGATAATTTTAGGAGATAACCAGAAAATTTAAGACAAAAAGAATTTTTCATAATTGAAAACTAGTAAAATTCAATGGCTTTGTTTAACAGCAGATTAGATCTAGCTGTATAAGGAAAAAATGAAATAGAATATAGCTCAGGAGAAAATTTTGTCCAAAGATCAAAAAGATCAAGAACATGGAAGAGAATGTTAGAAACATAGAGACTAACATGAGAAAACGTAATTAGAGTCCCAAAAGAGGAACACAGAGAGAATGGAGTATAATATATTAAGATATATTTGACAAAATAAGGGCTAAGAATTGAACAAAACTGAAAAAATACACAAAGTTTGCATTTCAGAATCTTGGCAAACTTTCAGCAAAACTACAAAGTAAAAGCACACTTAGGCACATCATAGGCAAAATACCAAGCCAAATACAAAAGGACATCTTAAAAGTAGTCAAAGATGGTGGGGATGGGATGGGAATGGCATATTACTCTCAAAAGGTAACATATGAGACAGGCAGCTGATATGTCCAAACAAACACTGAATTCCAGAAGACAAATGAATAGTATTTTCAAAGTGCTGAAGTTAAAAAAAAAAACAGACAAACAACAACAACAACAAAAAAAAAAACCCTGCCGGTTTTAAAGTCTATATACAGGAAAATAACCTTTCAAAAAAATGATGTAAAGTTATTTTTTAGCAAACAAAAATTACCAAGAATTTATTACCCCAGAGCGACACCTAACCATCCTGGCAAATATAAAATAAATTTCTGAATGGTGTTTTTCAGGAAAAAGGCAAATAATCTCATTATGAAAATTCACAAATGCAGAAATGATATAAATAGCACTTACCTAAGACATTAGAATACACTTTTTCCCCAAATATTCATGGAACATTTATAGCAACTGACCAAATGTTGAATTTTAAAATAGGTCTCACCAAATTTCCAAAAGGTTAAATGGTACATTATTTTCTTTTATGTGAAATTAAATTTGAGTCAAATATAAAAAGATAATTAGAAATGATCCAAATGTCTGGAAATTAAGAAATGTACTTCTAATTGAAATAATAATGAAAATACTGAATATTTAAATTTACAATATACAGCTAAACTGTGCTTAGAAGGAAAGCATAACTTTCTCTTATTTTAGCTTGTAAGTTCAAGGGTACATGTGCAGGTTTGTTCTATAGGTAAATTCATGTCACGGAGGTTTGTTGTACAGATTGTGTGTTATCATCTGATTATTAAGCCTAGTACTTATCAATTATTTTTTCCGATCATCTCCCTCTTTCTACTCTCCACTTTCAGGTAGGTCCCAGTGTCTGTTGTTCCCCTCTATGTGACTATGTGTTCTCATCATTCAGCTCCCACTTGTAAGTGAGAACATGCAGTATTTGGTTTCCTGTTCCTGCGTTAGTTTGCTAAGGTTAATGGCTTCTAGCTCCATCCATATTCCTGCAAGGGAGATTATCTCATTCTTTTTTATGGCTGCATAATATTCCGTGGTGTATAATCACCACATTTTCTTTATTTAATCCGTCATTGATGGGCATTGGAGTTGATTCCATGTCTTTGCTCTTGTGGATAGTGCTGCAGCAAGTGTACACATGTGTGCATCTTTTTGATAGGATGATTTATATTATTTTGGGTATATACCCAGAAATGGGATTGCTGGGTTGAATGGTTGATCTGTTTTTAGTTCCTTAAGGAATCACCACACTGCTTTCCACAATGGTTGAACTAATTTACATTCCTACCAACAGCACAAAAATGTTCCTTTTTCTCCACAATCTCGCCAGCATCTGCTATTGTTTGACTCTTTAATAATAGCCGTTCTGACTAGTGTGAGATGGTATCTCACCGTGGTTTAGATTGAAAATCTAACTTTCAAGACAAATTTAGAAAGTAAAAGAGACATCAAATTAATTATCTACATATTCATTATGGAAATTTAGAATTTAGAAAAACAGAATATTGTACAAAATATAGAATACTATTTTTTGAAAAGTGGAAAAAATGTGAAATAGAAAACAAATAGTAAAAATTAGCAAAGCCAACAGTTGATTGTATGAAGAAATTAACACAGTATATGAACGCTGGACAATGTCAAGCACATAAGGAAGAGAGAAGGCACTAAAATGCAGTATCAGTACAAAAAGAGCATCCTTGCAACATTCATAGACAAATATGTGGCATCAGTAAAAAGATGATAAGGATATTAGTTTTAAAATCATCCTAGTAAGTTAAAAAGTCTGCGTGTTTTATGTATATAGTTGCCAAAGGTGAACTAGGAAGAAACAGAGAATTGAAAAATTTTATAATCATTACATAAATAAATCATATTTAAAATTTCCAGCAAAGAAAACTTCAGGCTCATACCCAAACTCATTGATAAATTCTATCAAATATTAAAGGAAGAAATCAGATCTATCTCAGCAAAAATCTTTTAAATAATAGTAAAGTGGAAACATTTCACAACATAGTTTGCAAGGGCAGCATAATATCTGGCCAGGACATTATACAAAATAAAAATCAAAGATCAATGTTTCTCATGAACATAGGTACAAAAATTTAATCAAAATATTACCACAACAAATTTAATGTTATATAAAAAAGGAATGTGTTTCACAAATAATTTTCATTGATCCCACAATTACAAGGTTATTTTAGCATTTTAAAATGTATCAACGTATTAAACAATATCAAAACTACAAAAAAGTTGCCAGTCTTCTCAATTAAAACAGACAGGGTGCAACCTGAAATAAAAAGTAAAGCTGAAGCCCATTTTATCCTAAAAGATTTGTGAGGCCACAACACTAAAACCTTTTCTCTGATGCCATCCATTCATCACCCAGTGAAAAAGGCCACTGCATCTCCAGGCTTCTGCTGGTCCCCGAAGACTGCTTCAGCCATCCAGCTCTATTGAAGAAGGATGCAACAGTCCCCTACAGGTTTTCAGAAAAAAGTAGCATTCCCCACTGTTCACTGCATGATGCCTTCTGGAAAGCTCAGTGATGCCAATGCAGCTGCGGCGGAATGCTCTAGAATTGCACAGCCTGGTGAAGTGGCTTCTCTCCCCACTCTGTCTCCTCCTGTGACAGAGCCCTTGGTTTCTTCTGAGCCTCCCACTGGTCTAACTGAGCCACTAACTTCTCATCAGCCAAGCCAGCAGCACCCCTTCCTCACCTCTTCTCAAGACCTCGCCTCTTTGATGGAAGAAGATGAGCAGCATTCTGAAGCAGATGAGCCTGTATCAGACGAGCTGCTGTCTGACGCCCCCCTGTCACCTCCTGAAGAGAAATTGTCCCAGCTAGGTGAGTGTTGGTCAGAGAGTGAGCACATCTTTTTGGCTGCAAATATTGGTTGGGTGGTCACAGCACAGCTCAGTTTTGATTCAGTGTGCCCTGTGAGAGCTTCACACAGCTCCTGTGAGCACCTAAACCCTAGTCAATCAACTAACCTCTCCCTTGTCTTTCACCAGCACAAAAACCTGAATAAGCCCCAACATGGTCCTGAACTAAACAAGATTAAGTTTCAGACTGAAGAAGCTAAGAATAAGAAAATGAAGGTCTCAGAGCAAAAAGACCAGGAAGCTGTTGAAGGTCCTGAACTGTCCTCTAAAGAAATTATTTTAACGAAGTTCCTTCTCATAAAGCATTAACATTAACCCATGACAATGTTGTCACCACGATTCCTTATGCTGTCACATACATTGCGATTCCTTATGCTCTCACATACACACACCCTATAACCATTGGGTCTGAAGGCGTCTCTCCCCCTCTTAATGCCCTTGCTGGTGCAGTGTACTTTTTCAAGGTGCTATTAAAAGAAAATCACATATAGCTTACTATATCTTCTTCTCACACATTTTAAGTCTGAGGTTAAAAAAAATGAGGTGAGTATTCTTAACTGAGATTATATTTTGACAATTGGTAGAAGCTGCACATTTTAAGCAAAAATAAAAGTTGTATTGTTTTAAATACAAAAAAGGAAAATTATGCTCAATTCAATAGATCTAGAAAAAGTAGTTAAAAAATTCAATTTGCTTATGATTTTAAAATATAATTAGTATTCCTAGTAGACTAGCACTATTATTGAACCTCCTTAGTCTGGATAGACACATTTGTAAAACTATATGTACATGATAATCATGACACATAGGCCGGGCGCGGTGGCTCAAGCCTGTAATCCCAGCACTTTGGGAGGCCGAGACGGGCGGATCACAAGGTCAGGAGATCGAGACCATCCTGGCTAACATGGTGAAACCCCGTCTCTACTAAAAAATACACAAAAATCCTAGCCAGGCAAGGTGGCGGGCGCCTGTAGTCCCAGCTACTCGGGAGGCTGAGGCAGGAGAATGGCATAAACCCGGGAGGTGGAGCTTGCAGTGAGCTGAGATCCGGCCACTGCACTCCAGCCTGGGCCACAGAGCGAGACTACGTCTCAAAAAAAAAAAAAAAAAAAATCATGACACATTAACTGTACTATTAAGCTAATATAAGATTTTAAATGTCTACTTTGTCATTTCTCTTTCCTCAGAATATTTCAACACCTAGCCAACTGTGAAAAAAAGAATTAAGATTAGCCAAAAAAAAAAAGCAAGAAAAACAAACAAAAGACAACAATGTACCTTACCTTTCATTCAATTGCAAGCAATTTGGAGCTGTTTATATTTCACATTTTCCCAGTAGAGTAGTCATTATCAGTATAATTTTTAGCTAACTCTTTGGTCAAATTTTGTACAAACACTCTGATGAATAGTAAACATTCTAAGAAAACTGAAGAGCCCTTTCAGCTGAAAACATTCAGCTTTGAAGTGTTAGACAAAGCTTTCAGAAAGGTTTGCTATAGCTCTTATCTGTATTTGCTTCTACAATAAATGAATCTCAGTCATTGTATAGTTTTCTTGATTTGCTGTCATTATGAAGGGTTTATATAAGGCAAGTATTTGCTCGAGGAATATTATTACTTCAGTTTATAGATAATTGATTCCTAACAACTCTGATTCATTGAATAAAATCTTCTGTCACAGAGGTTCAAGTTTAGCAGCTTTCAAACATGGTCATTTCTGCTTCCTTGTCTTGAATGAGGGTTTGAAAGTAGTGTTTTAGTCCTCTTTGCTTTGTATTCTTTCCTTTTTTTTTCATTAATCAATTTTTTTTTCCTTTTATTTTTAGTTGACACATGGTAATTGTACATATTTATGGGATATAAAGCCTAATGATTAAATCAGGGTAGTTAGCCTGTCCATCTCCTGGAATATTTATCATTTCTTTGTGTGGGCAGTTTTTGCAGGTGGCTGCTTGTTTCAAAACCATTAACCCTTACTTGACTTTATTTTATTATTAGGCTATATTTCAAAAACAAATCTAGATTTTGGTCCATTTTTTTGATTAGTCTTTTAGCTACAATACACAAAATTACAAAGGAAAATGCCATTAGATTTAAAAGATGTTCAAAATTATGTGCCTAGTTCCTGGTACAGGACACCTTGTGATGCTTAATGAGAAGGCAAATTAGGCATCAATCAATCAGTTAAGTAATTTTGAAACCCATCCTCTATAATACACAAAAGCAATCATCTATTGATGTTTCTATATCAGTTTTGGTGGCAATTGGTAAAAACAGAAGCATCGGTAACTAGAAAGCATCTATGTTCCTAATTTTTTTTCTTAGTTACTCATCTGTTTTGATTGTTTTTCCACATTTTGCTTTACCCATCTCCACTGCAATGTTCTTTTCTATTCCTTCCATTCAGCAGGTAGTGGAAACAGAAAGAAATGAAGCTTAGAGTTGGTAATTTGAGACTCTACAGCATCACCCATTAGCCACAATTCATTGAACAAATTGCACACTTTCATAGACTACTTAAGTAAATAAATAAAAGTTTCTTTGGCTTGCTTGTAGTGTCTCTACTTTTTATTAGCATTCATGATACATTACATTAAATAATCTTCCTAACAGCATATATTTTAATTTACAAAGAATATTCTAGGATTTTTCAATCCAGACTTTGTTAAAAATGGAGTTCTTATGATAATTTAGCAGAGAAGATAATTACAATATGATTTATAAGGAAAAATAACTACAAGCATGCTGTGTCCCCTCCAAATCTCATCTTTACACTTACTTCCAGGCCAGGCGGGGTAACACATGCCTATAATCCCAGAACTTTGGGAGGCCAGAGTGGGTGGATCGCTTGAACCCAGGAGTTTGAGAATAGCCTGGACAACATGGTGAAACTCCATCTCTACAAAAAATACAAACGCTTCGCTGAGTGTAGTGGTGCATACCTGTGGTCCCAGCTACCTGGGAGATTGAAGCAGAAGGATGACCTGAACCCTGAAAGCAGAGGCTGCAGTGAGCTTTAATGGTACCACTGCACTTCAGCCTGGGCGACAAAGTGAGAACTTGTCTCCAAAAAAAGAAAGAAAAAATAGAAAAAGAAACAAAAGAAGCTTAATTTCCAGTGCGACTGTAATGAGAGGTGGAGCCTTTAAGAAGTGATTGCTTTATGAGAGCTTTGCCTCCTGAATGGATTCATCCATGGATTAATGGGTAATCATGGAAGGAGAACTAGTAGCTTTATAAGCAGAGAAAGAAAGACCTGAGCTAGCATGTTAGCAACAAGACCCTCCCCAGATGCGACTCCTGGATTATGGTCTTCTCAAACATGGGATCTGTGGACCTTGGACTTAGTCCCCAAAACTGTAAGAAATACAATCTTTTTCTTTATAAATTACCCAGTTTCAAGTATTCTGTTATAAGCAACAGAAAACGGACTAATGTAATGCATATTTGTGTGTGTAACAGTAAAATGTAGCAGTTCACAGTAGAATAAACATTGCATTGGTCACCCGTGGCTTCCGGAAAACTTCAGGGCTGCTACAAGTATATTTCTGTGTGATTTCATTTCTGTCAGTTTAGAAACCAGCCCCAGTGAAAGTTATGTTGTTCAGGACCCCAGCCTGGAACTGCCCTCTGGGTTTTCATAGCTTTTAAAGTAATGCAATCTGTTGACGCATCAAATCAGTTCCTTTTGAAGCTATGTAGTAGATGCTGTCAGAGATGTAACAGGTGTCCTCTAATACCTTTTAATATTTTTGAGTATTTATTCCTCAGATGTCCATGTCTTTTGTTTCTTACAGATCTGAGTACCATACATTTCAGAGGACTAATTTTGGCTATTAGACCTGCTTTGCCTGGACAACAGTGACTGGGAGTTTATGCCTATCCCACTGTTGGGCAGCATGGCAGAACAGGCAAAGATTTACTTTCACACCAGTATGAAACTCAGTTATCTTGCCTCCTATATGGTCAAATGCTAAGATATAATTTATATCCCAGAGCTTCAGTCCATGGTCAGGCCAAAGCTGGACTTGGCCAGAACTTGCACCCTTGCCTGGGTTATCCCAGTCTTTACCAGTTTATCTGAAAACATTTCTATAGTAAACCACTTGCAAAAGAATCCTGGTCTTATATTCTGCTGCTGCAGAACTTGACTTAAGATAGGTGATAAAGATGGCCAGTAGTCATAGCCGTATAAATCCCAACAGATTAAGTGAATTTACCAAAATCATGCCACCCGTGGATGGTGGGTCCTGGTCTTCTCTTTTAAATGCAGAATACTGTAAAGCAAATAAACTATAGGTTACATATCATATGATCACATCTGGAATACAATTTCATATCTTCAAAGTGTCTTCAGAATCAATGTTTTCATCCAAAATTAGAGGTAAGGTCAGAGGTGATGATGATTTGAGCTGATATGTGCTATTGGGGGGAAATAAAGAAGAAAAAAACAAAGGGAGATTATGAACACAAAGTATTTTAATAAATAGGGACATAAAGCTAAGCCTTTTGCAGAGGTGAGATTTGAGCAAATGTTTGAAAGAGGAGAGGTGTTAGGTAATACCAGGGCAAAGAGTGTCTCAAAGAGGGGAAAGTCAGTGAAAAATTTCAATGCCTGATGTGATGTAAGACTGGCAAGCTGTCTAGTGTGACTGTAGCAGAATTAGTGATGAAAGAAGGTCAGAAAGAGAAGGTCATCTCAGATCATGTAGGACATATCCAACCACTGCTAAAGTAAATTTTTACTGATTCTTGACATGCATGTGCATAATACATTTTCCATTGCATATTCCTAAGCCTGAAATTTGTGAGAGATTGCAAAACAGAATTCAGTTTGAGACACAGATGAAAGAACAAGAACAACTGCTTCACAGAAAATTGAGTAACATTAGCCTGATAGTAAACTTCTGATTTTTGCTCTCTGTGATACAACTCCACCATGGAGACCCAAAAGAATGGACTTGATGGGTAATCATGGTTCCTAGAAATCCCAAACTACACTGGAGTAGCACAGAGCTCCAAAGCAAACCAATCCTGAAATGGCAAGGAAAGGATTTGTTTCAAGTCATCTCTTACTTTTCCTTTTCCTCACTGTAGCTTTTACTTTCTTTCCTTCTTTCACTGTGGCTTTTGCAATTTGAAGTTCTGCTCTTAGTCTGTGCGACACAGTGAGTCACTGTCTCTAAAAAATGTTAAAATAAAAAAGTTTGACTTGCCTTTGGTTAAGGAGATGGTCTTCCTTATATATGCCACTATAAGAGTAAATCTTCAATGCATTGAACTGATTATAAGTTATGTTCACAGTTAATCTGAAGGCTCTGACCCACAGAGACTAATTCCTCTGCATTGGATCAAATTTCCTCTGCCTTTCATGGTAGAAACACTGTTTAATATAAGCAATGCCACAGATTTTTTTTTTTTTTTACATTTTATTTTACCCTAGTTGGAAAGATTTGTCTTTTAGTAGGAGACGAAAATCACTGAAAAAGATTAAGTGTAACAGTAAAATGATTTTGTCTTTGGTTCAAAACTATTCTGGCTGTTATGTAAAAATAGACATAACAGGGCAAAGATAGACACAGTGAGACAGGTTAGGTTACAGAGGTAAACAAAGTGCTGTGTATGCTGTTGGCAGTGCTGAGATTCTGCTCATTCACAGAGCTTATTGGCTGTTAATGACTCATCTGAATACCCTCTCCAGGAACTGACTTTAGCTAACAGCTACTGCTCAGTCCCAGATAATTTGCCTTTCTTAGGAGCAAGGCATATCTACTCACTGATGGATGGTGCTGTGTGGGGAGGGGATTTCTGAAGAGCAATTCCAGCTCCAAAGCTCTGTGAAATTGACTGAGGCCAACATTGCAAATACATTCCAGTTCATCTCCTCCCTTGCCCAATTCTGCTTCCCGAGATTTCCCTCCATAAATTTGCTCCCAGGAACGTTTCTCTCAAAATCTCCTGAAGATAATCGCAATATCTGAATATGTTTCCTGTAGAATGCCACCTAAAAGGACTTGCAAATAGGGTGCAAAGTATAGAGAAAGACACGGGTCAAAAACTCAAGTTTCAGCCAAAAGAAAATTGAACTGAAGTCATCCCAAATAAGGTAAGTTGGAGGTAGAATAGGTTTGAGAAAAAGACAAGAGGTTAAATTTAGGACATAAAATATTTGAGATAGTATCTATTGAATAGAGAGATATCTATTAAACACTCAAGTGAATATGCCAAGTAGGCAATGAGTGATATAAATCCGGATTAAAAATAGAATAGGATAGAGAAGGAAATGAGGCAACTGTCAGCATACTGAATATTTAATTATTTTTTTTTTTTTTTGCATGGGAGAGAATATAGTCTGTTTGATTTTAAATCACAGAAGGATACAGTCTCTATCAGCTTTTAGATTTTACTGACCATTTAAATCAAATATATGTGTGCATTTTGGGGGTGTAGTTAAAAATTCTATTTTCTCTTAGATGTAGAGTTCTACACATAGAAAGCAAATTTATTAATCGTATCATTTATGATGTATGTCTGTATAAATACACGGATATTGATATGGTTTGTCCATGTCCTCACGCAAATCTAATCTTGAATTGAAGTTCCCATAATCCCCACGTCTTTTGGGAGGGACACAGTGGGAGGTTATTGAATAATAGGGGCGGTAACCCCCATGCTGTTCTCAGGACACTAAGTGAATTCTCAGGAGATCTGATGGTTTTGTGAGGTGCTTTCCCCCTTTGCACAGCACTTCTTTCTCCTGTCACATTGTGAAGCAGGATGTGTTTGCTTCCCCTTCTGCCATGATTGTAAGTTTCTTGAGGCCTTCCCAGCCATATGGAACTGTGAGCAAATAAACCTCTTTTCTTTATAAATCACCCAATCTTGGGTATTTCTCCACAGCAATGTGAGAATGGACTAATGTAGATGCATGCATATGTTCATATATTGTGTACATATGCATGCATAATTAATATAATTTTTATACACAGCATCTCTGTGCATTATTTTAATTAACATTATTTAGTCATTAAGAATTTTGCTTATTTTTAAATCTTGATTTATTTCTTTTTGAGAGAGATTTGTCAAATATGATTATGGCTTTCTCTGTTTTTCTCTACAGCTCTCTCAATTGTACTTATATATGTTTTGCAAATGAGTTGTTAGAAGAATACATTTTAA
>NW_012115055.1:8033558-8062454 GCF_000951035.1 Colobus angolensis palliatus | reverse complement strand
AAAAAAAAAAATTGACTGGGTGTGGTGGTGGGCACCTGTAATCCCAGCTACTAGTGAGGCTGAGGCAGAATAGCTTGAACCTGGGAGGCAGATGTTTCAGTGAGCCGAGATAGCACCCTTGCACTCAAGCCTGGGCGACAGAGTGAGAATCCGTCTCAAAAAAAAAAAAAAAGTGTTTAACTGTGGATCTTCATCTGACAGATAAACCCTTTGGTACCATAGAGTCCTGAGAATATTTTTATTACACCCATTCCTTTGAACAACAGTTTGATTGGAAATAAATCCAATACAAAGTTATTTTTCTTTGAAACTTAAAACTATTATTCCCTTTCCAATATTGAAAATGAGAAGGCTGATATCAATCTCCTTCTTAATTCTTTATAAATCAAAGTTCTTTAAACTTTGCTTTCTGTGTGCTTTTAGCATTTTCTTTTAAGTTTTAATATTCATTATTATATATTTAAGTGTGGATTTTTAAAGTATTATATATTTAATTCATTTCATTATATATTTAAGTGTGGATTTTTTCTGTATTTAATATTTAAAATTTGTTTTTTATTTCACATTAAAATTTATTTTACCTTATTATTTATTTTATCTCACCATATACTGTTTAACTGTTTGTATATAAAGTCTTTGTCCATTTGTTCTAAGAATTCTGCTTCAATTGGTGTAAGATGAATAGTTAACATTTCTTTGGAGTGTTCTCTGTTTTTTAGATGGCTGGTTTTTTGGCACTTGAGTACAAGGTTCCCTGATAGTAATTGCTACGCAGTCTGGTAATCTTTTCTGGAAATGGTCTAAAGGCTAGCCCTGAAGCCAGAATCTCAGGGAAGGGAACCAAAAAATCACAGAAACATTGTGTACCATTCACATTTGTGGTTCCTTACCAGGCAATTACTTGCCACTTTTTCTCCCATTTAACTATTGGGAAAATTGTTATTGCAAAAACCTGCTTCCTCAGCTTTGAATAGAAACTTTGAATGGGAGAAATTGAGGAACAAATGCTCAAGGGCAGATCAACTGGTTCACAACTACCATTTTTCATAGATTCCTTAACCCAATGGGCATTTATGCTGTATTGGGTTCATACCTCCCCACTATTAGAACATGAACTGTTGCAGAACATTTCTATATGAAACACTAAAGTGAAGGATAGGAATAAGGTGAAGTTAAATGATTCCTTTCACCCTATCATCTTACTGACACCTTTACCTTTATCCTCATCCTTGTCACCAGTTCAAGACAGTACTGAGTCTACCCAAGAATTTCACAAAGGTTTTTGTTTGTTTGTTTCTGGCTTATTCCTGAAAAATTTGTATCCCTTTTCTATATTTTCTTTTGGACTAGTTTTAGGGGAAGCTAGCATGATGACAGTTTGCCATCAGTACAGGACAGATATTAGAAGCATTTTATTCTTTACTTCATTCCTTAATCTCTACCCATGATGATAGTTTAGGGGAAGCTAGCATGATGACAGTTTGCCATCAGTACAGGATAGATATTAGAAGCATTTTATTCTTTACTTCATTCCTTAATCTCTACCCATCTCTTCTTCTGAAAATTTCATCTTCCTTAGTACAATTTCAACTTTCTCTCATGAACTCATATATAACATTGCCTTTGCATTTATAACATTTTAAATATCTTAAACAATTTAAATATAGAAATCAGAATTAAATATTCAGAAAAATAAAAATGTTATAATGACAATAAGCATTCCTTTTATTCAGTAACCCAAATAATATTATTTTGTCCTATTATAATGCACTTAGCATTGTGAATAATTGACACAAATAGTAAAGTAGAAACATGAGACACTCTTTGCTATTGAGAAATATATAATGTTGACCAGGCGCATTACATGATCTTCTTTCTTTACTGCAGTCTAAGCTGATATTTTCTTTAATTTAAATCCTGAAATTTCATTCCTGTAGTGAACACTTATTTAACAACTCTTATTTAAGAAAATTTTATTTTAAAAACTAAGATATAATACTTGCATGTGCCTGTCTTGCACTAGTCTGGCAGAAAATAGTAGGCCCATGTATTAGTCTGTTCTCACACTGCAAATAACGCCTGTAATCCCAGCACTTTGGGAGGCCAAGGTGGACGGATCACGAGGTCAGGAGATCGAGACTATCCTGGCAAACATGGTGAAACCCTGTTTGTACTTAAAATACAAAAAAAGAAAATTAGCCGGGCCTGGTGGCGGGCGCCTGTAGTCCCAGCTTCTCGGGAGGCTGAGGCAGGAGAATGCCATGAACCCGGAAGGTGGTGGAGCTTGCAGTGAGCTGAGATCCGGCCACTGCACTCCAGCCTGGGCAACAGAGAGAGACTCTGTCTCAAAAAAAAAATATATATATGTATATATATATATACACACACACATATATATACACACACAATGTGTATTATAGAAAAAATGTAATATGTAAGATAATTATAACACATGATTATATAATTAATAATATCCCTCCTATTTTTGTTTGGGCTGTTATAACACAAATATCATAGACTGGGTAATTTAAATAACTTTTATTTCTCACAGTTCTGGAGTCTGGGAAGTCCAAGATCAAGGAACTGGCAGTGTCTGGTGAGGACGCTCTTCCTAGTTTGCAGAGTTGTCTTCTCCTTGTATCCTGACATTTTAGAGGGGCAGCAAGAGAGGGGAAGCACTGTCCTATAGTGTTTCTTCCTATAAAGGCACACATCATGAGGGATCCATCTTCATGACCTCATCACATCCCAAATGCGCCATCTTTAAATACCGTCACACTTGCTATTAGCCTTTCAATATATGAATTTTGGGGGAACACAAACATGCAGTCCATATCACTTTCTCTAAAATATTGCAATTCATCTATACACATGCTGATATGGTTTGACCATGACCCCGCCCAAATCTCATCTTGAATTGTGGCTCCCATAATTCCCACATGTCTTGGGAAGGACCCAGTGGGAGGCTATTGAATCATGGGGTTGGGTCTCTCCCTTGCTGTTCTCATGATAGTGAATCAGTCTCGTGAGATCTTATGGTTTCATACATGGGAGTTCCTCTGCACAAGCTCTCTTGCCTGCCACCATGTATGTGTCCCCTTGCTCTTCTTTTGTCTTCTGCCATGAGTGTGAGGCCTCCCCAGCCATGTGGAACTGTGAGTCCATTAAAACTATTTCCTTTATAAATTACCCAGTCTTGGGTATGTCTTTATTTGCAGTGTGAGAACAGACTAATACATGTGCCTACTATTTTCTGCCAGACTAGTGCAAGACAGGCATGTGCAAGTATTATATCTTAGTTTTTAAAATAAAAATTTCTTAAATAAGAGTTGTTAAATAAGTGTTCACTACAGGAATGAAATTTCAGGATTTAAATTAAAGAAAATATCAGCTTAGACTGCAGTAAAGAAAGAAGATCATGAAAATGTCAACTGGGGTTGTTCTTGAAAAGTTTGATGGTTTACTCAGGCAAAAAAGTTGACAAAGGTTAATTAATATATAATAATGAACATTTGACATAATGAATTCATGACAATTAATAGGAAAAGGACAGTGGCAAGAGTAAACCAGTGCAATTTTGAAGGAGTGATGGGAAATAAGGTTTAATTAAAAAGTTCATGTCATGCTTTAGAAGATGTCTAATAACATGTGGCACCTATTTCTCAGACAATGTGCTAAATGATTTTCTAAAATATTCTTCGCAATCAGTCTAAGACTCACTAATTTCATGCTCAGATGAAGAAACTGAGGCTCAGAAAAAAAAAGAGAAAGGAAAGAATAAAAGAGATAAAATTAAAGTAAATGGACTTCATAAATCAGAGGAAGAAATTGTGAATGAGAGAGAATCAGGATCTTAAGATCACACAAGAACATTCTGTGGAATTGTAAGAGTGCTTTTGTTCCATGAATATCTTATTTCTCTGTTGGAAAGTAAGTTGGAGAACTTTGGACTAGATCCGATAAAAAATAATGATTCATTTTTTTTTTTGTTAATGAAAACAATGGAAGCATAATTATGATAGTGACTGAAAAGCATTAACAAAATAATGACATTTAAGATAATGAAAGTACTTACTACCTTGCCAGGCCCTGAGCTAAGCATATTGTATGCATTGTCAGAAAATACTTTGAGCAAGCTATTATTATACCAGTCTTACAGGTAAAGGCAAGTATTTATGGAGATTGTGTAAATTGTTGAAAGCCATATCTAGTAGGTAGTGAAAAATGCAGGCCTATCTTAAAGTGCATGCTTTGCCACCAAAAGTTTAAAAAAAGTAACCTATTAACACTACTTAATAAAATTGCTATGGAGTTTGGGTTTCTCTGAAGAAATACTCTGAAGGACTTTCAGGCTTAATATTGGATATTAATGAGAGAGATGAGTCACTTGGAACTAAAACTATTCTGAACCTAATCTAGTCTTTCTTTAATGATTCAGAATGCATTTTTGGAGCTTCATTATCAACACAAATTATCATTATACTGGTGATTCAAGATGCTGGATGGTAAGAATACTCAACAAGATAATATAACATGGGAATTATCCATGAAATGAATAGCTAACTTTATTAGATTATATAGTTACATCCAATTCAAAATGTCCTTTATGGAGTAAAAAAATAACAATTTTTACCCTACTTTGAAAGAAGAATAGAATAGGTTAAAAGTCTTGCCCAAAGTGGTCTTAAAAAGTTACAGAACCAAAGCTAAAATCAGTAAAACTGATTTCAGTATTATTCACTAATTACCAAAATATGTTGACCAGAATAATTGTCCTCCAGGGTGGTGGTGATTATCCAGTTCAAACAGGTGGGAATTTGTTGCCCAGAGTGGTGAGGGAGGAGGGGATCTTTTATGAGTAAATTAGTTTCAATTTTGCCTATGTAAAAGGTGCCTAGATCATAATTGAGTATAATATTCAGGTTTACATCCAATGCAGAATTTGACTAAGACTTCTGATGGCCATTTAGTTTTGCAAAACTTCCCACATAATATGTACACACATAGATGCTTTGAATTTCCATAAATTTTGAAAAGACCATCTTGTAATCAGTGTGTTATATCTATTGGCCTGCAATTATTGCAATTATTCTATTTTCAGTTGCTAAGATCATTGAAAATGAATGTCAATTTATCTCCATCATCGTCTTCTCAATTTCTGTTGGATTGTCTTCAGCCTCGGTGAATGAGGGTATTTATTTGCATCAGTAGACTATTGGCTCTATGGCATTCCCATGTTCTTACTATTCAAATATGAATTATTTGTATCTCCAGTGCCAAAACAGATGTATTAATAATCTTAAAGAAAATCCTGTAGCATTCCCCTTCACTGTCTTGAAACTTTTTATGAATTTGTGCTACTGAAATTATTCACAAAAGTGAAAAGTTAAATGACTAGCTTAATTTTTTAACGAATAGAACATATTAATAATAAAAATCTTGGAATAAAAGTTTATCTTTTCTGGCAATACGTTGCACTAGAAACTAAGAGAACTCTTGCAGTAGCAACTACCAAAAAATGTTGAGTAAACTAAATTAAACAAACGTTTGCAGCTGAGCTCCCAATTAGGTACAGGATTAACCATAGGACACAAATGAAAAGGAAATTGAAAATGAGATTGTGCATGGTCCAAACAGTTTAGTGGTTGAGGCTGAGACAGAAGGGAGCTACTGTGCTTAGAATTCAGGGTTTAAGTGTCACTCTTGCACATAAGAAAAAGTTTTCAATTTAAACAAAGCAGAGCTGAGAAACAGTAAAATTAATGTCTCTAGAAGGTACTATAGTCATAATGAAAGAGTATACATACAAAAAATTCTAGACAGCAAGGAAAATAACCTGAAATGGATGTTTTCTATCTTCATCTGGATTCTGGATAAAATAAAAGAACAATAATTACACTTTACAATCTTTTATCAAAGAACTGACCTAAGATTTGTCGTTAGGATTTAGTCTTTCTTCCTGGAACACCCAATCTAATACAAAACTTTCACCAGGTAATGGCTTTCAGAAGAATAAGATTCAAATGATTTTTATTGTAAACGCTTTTGCAAGATCAGTATGAAAAGAAAATAATTAAGATATTAAGGTAATACTAAATAAGGTGATAGAGTTTAACATGCCTATGAATAAAAAGCATCTATTAACACAGTGTAAAGATGTAAATCCTCTTCAAATTAAGCTAAAAACCACATGTAATAAGTTGCAATCAAAATAGTTTTCATGGTAGTTTTTGATGGTTTTCAAATAGAAATGAAAGAACACAAGATTAAATACAGCCAAAAGTTCTTGAAGAAGGAGATGAGATTTTCTCTATGATATATTCATTCTTGTAATCACAATCCTCATAGTGGTGCCAGTGAAGATAAATCTATTAGTAAAATAGAGTTTATAGTAGAGAAGCAGAGTTATGTCTGTATGGAAATTAGATGTAATGAAGAGCTGTCTTTGCAATTTTCTATTTTCTTTTCTAAGAGACAGTGTTTCATTTTGTCACCAAGGCTGGAGTGCAGTGACATTACCTTGACTCACTGCAACCTCTGCCTTAAGTGATCCTCCCACTTCAGCCTCCCAAGTAGCTGGGACACAGGCCACCTAGCCTGACCAATTTTTGTATTTTTTTTGTACAGACAGGGTCTCGCTATGTTTCGCAGGCTGGTTGTGGCCTCCCATGGTACTGGTATTACAAGCATGAGAACCCTGCCCGGACCTATAAATTTTAGAAGAAAGCAATGATTCCTCGAATAATGTGATGAAAAGAAACCTAGTTATGAATAGGAGAAAGAGAATAGATTTCTACAATATACTAAATTCAAAAATAGATTCCTTATGCATTAAAGACTAAATGTAGAAGAAAATGTATGTGATTATATGGCATTGATAACAGAAATAAGTTTTATATAAAGCAAAAAAATAGAAAAATAAAAAATATTTCTAAAATTTGCATTAATAATATTCTTCTGTGCATCCAAATATTTTATAGATATATTAAAATGCAAACTACAAACTATAAGATGTTTATAATGCCTATAGTTGAGAAATATTCATAGTTAAAATATATAAAGTTTTTTAAAATTTGTGTTTAAAAAATTATTTATTTATATTGCAGATTCAGGGGTACTTGTGCAGATTTGTTACATGGGTATACTGAGTAATGCAATGTTTTGGGTTTCTAGTGAACCCATCACACAAATAGTGAACATAGTACTCAGTAATAAGTAATTTTTAAGTCATCACCCCCACTCCACCATCCCCACTTTTGGAGTCCCCAGTATCTATTGTTTTCATCTTTATGCCCATGTGTACCCATTCATTAGCTCCCTCTTATAAGTGAGAATAATCTGTATTTGATTTTCTGATTCTGAGTTATTTCACTTAGGATACTGGCCTTCAGATGCATCCATGTTGCTGCAAAGGACATGATTTTATTGCAATACATATAAAGACTTTTAAAAATAAAAACTATAAGAGTAATCGGCTTTTTAAGAAATGGTGAAAGATATGAGCATGCAATTTAGAGAGGAGGAGATCTGAATGGCCAATAAAGATAAGAAAAGTGCTAAGCTCAATAGAAACTGGAGAAATTAAGGCCACAATGAGATATATCTTCAAACATATTATACTGGCAAATTTTAAATAGTCTGACAATACCAAGTGTTGGTGATGATGTAGACCAGAGAGAACCCTCATAATTCTGTTGTTAGGAGTAGAAGCTGATACAAGCACCTAAAGAGAAATTCTGCAATATGTAATGTAATACATTTTCACATTTATGAGAAGCAAATCTGGAGAGTGCTGGAGGTTGGATTAATTCCCCCTTTTGATAGTTCAGTGGAGGGCCCGTCCAATGGGAAATGGCTAACCTGCACAGAGACAGTAAGGCTTTGGATAATGCCAGCATTCCTGGCAGGTGAACCTTTTCATCTTGATTCTCTGAATGTTTATACTCTATAGTGTAGTTCCTGCACCTGGATATCTCTTGACATTCCCTTGTTACTCAGAGAAAATAGATTTTTACTCCTTTGACATTCCCTTGTAACTCTGAGAAAATAGTTTCTTATTCCCTTTAGGCAAATCTAATTGCCTCACTGATGTGGCAGAAACCTCAACCTTCAGAGCGTTTTTCTTCTAATCACTTGCCCACACATTTCTCCACAAGACATCTAGAGAGCCTGCCATTTCCTGCTTACCAGGTCTAATTAACTTGATAGAATCAATATATTAGACCTGCATAAGGCTTTCTGGAATGTCTGAACAATCAAGGCCTTCATGCGATATGTAAATTGTAGTAGAGAACAGGAGAGTTAAGGCGTTTGTACTGATGCTCTGATGGGAAATAAAAAGAATGCAGTCAACATATGAATAACCACAAATCAGGTGTCAGAGTTTGTATTAATCTCTTTCAAAAAACATATAGAAGTTTTCCACAGCAGATATGATTGAGGTTACCACTAGGTTAAGGTTATGCTAATTTATATCATCTGCCATTATCCATCCAGAGTTTGTAGGGGCACATAAAGCAGCAATTCTGCAAGTATTAAGTCTTTGGATATGTTATAACTCTTTACTATTCTACTTAGGGTATGGCTATTGCTTCTGATTAACTTGTCCAGGCGAAGTGGCCAATGGTTTGAAAGTACTCCCACTTGGTCTTTGTTATGAAAGTTTTTGTTCTGTAGAATGGGAAGCCAATATAAGGTTTCTGCAAGCTGATATACAGTCATGCATCAGTTAACAAATGGGAATACGTTCTGAGAAATGCATCATTAGGTGGTTTTGTTATGCGAACATCATGGAGTATACTTACACAAACCTAAGTGGTACAGCCAGGCTATATGGTATAGCACGTTGCTGTTAGGCTGAAAACCTGAATTTTAACACAATGCAAAATATGCGTGTATCTAAGCATAGAAACAGTACAGTAAAAATATAATTTTATGGATTTATAGGAACACCATCCATTGTTGACTGAAATGTCATTATGACTGTATATTCAGCCTGAGTATTCAGCTTAAAGCATGGAGAAAGGACGACACAGTGATACCCCAAATTCGTTTGTCATGAGATGGGCTTGGACCAGGACTTCATTTATTACCTTGCCTCCATATGACCCCGCTCTAAAAAGGTACTATGATGACATTTGGGATCCCTAGTATCAGTGCCAGGTAAGATCTTCTAATCAACATTTTTTCAAGTATCTATTAGTTACATTTCTCGTGGCACATAATTACTTTGGTAAATTGCCATAGGTTCCATTGGAAAAGGTTCGGAAATATCTGTTATAAAAATAATGTTGGCACTGCAGGTTCTTTCCTCAAGAAGATCCAGTCTCCTTTTTAATGGATGATCTTATTGTCTAGGAATTATCCTAGGTATAGAAACTGGGAAGGGAATCATGATTTCCTCTTATAGCTGCCATCATTGTTCTTCTCTTGAACAATTCTTTATCCATTTGACATCTATAATCCAAGCCAATATCTTTATTGGCTTCCTATCTGGCCCCTAGGAATACCATAGTTTATTAGCCACTGCTACAGATCCCTATAGGTAAGGTCCTTGATTGCTGTTTCAGACTTGCTACACATACTGGAATTAAACCCAACTTGTTTCTGACAAGGTGAGATGCTACCATTTGTCCTCTGCTTTTGCCAGAATATTATCATTCACATTTACACCAGTAAGCATAGGTTCATAGCTTTATCTGTCATAATACATTCTGGGCTATGGTGGACTGTCACTACCAACCTTTTTGAAGTTCCGGTACTCACTAGCATATTCCTCGTTTCCTTAGTGAAGGGAGTTTTCTGGGCCTTTTCTCTGGCCTCACATACTAAATCTATTCTATCATGCCTATATCTCTGTGTCTCTGACCTCTGTCTAAATACTGTGCCAAGGCTGTTCTAGCAGGTCCACTCATTTACTGTAAGCCATTCGATCTTCAGGATTCAAATTTCCATTTCTGGCATCCTTACCAGGAAATTAAATCCTGAATCATAAAAGAGTCTCTTTCCATATAAATTCACTCTCCCTAATGCGGCCTTTTATTTGCATATCCCTGCTCTAATGTGTTTAAGAAACACTCACTTACATATCCTCCTGGTTACTTCTGGTAAATATTAGCAAAGTTCTGCAGATCCTTTGGTGAATGATCCATTTCCTTTCATTTCTTCATTTGGGCCATGTCAAGTCAATCTTAATTATTGGTCCAGAAGCAATGAGAACAGGAGACAGGTAAAACTTGAAGATGGAAAACATCAACATATATGGCATCCTCCTCAGGGGTGGTCTTTGCATCATCTCCAGACTTTTGAGGATACTGTAGTCAAGAAAAGTGAAAGGATTGCTTCTATCAGCCTAAGCATTTACATGAACATGTGGATTCAAGGTTTATTAGTACATCCAACCAAAAGTCCCCATATATTCATTCTCTCAGACTCACACTATTTTCTCATCTTTCTTATCAGGGTACTGATTTTGCCAATATTATGGTAAAATATTGAGCCTATTTTCAGCATATGCAGGAGAAGATGGCTCTTTTAAACAATGTGATTCAAGGTTTTGTTTTCATGGCAAAGTCTGAATTAATAATTGGATGACCTAAAACTATCTTCTTCTTTCTCAAGACTTCTATGAGAGTAAGCAAAACCCAGCCAACTTCACAGTCCTTCTAATTACCATTGCCCTGTATATTTCAACTCTTAGACATGTTGCACAAGCTAGTACTTCCATTTCAGTTATGTCCAATCTAATTAACTACAGGTGAGATTCTTAGTAATTATGAAGTTATAGTGTATCAAGAGCTATCATATTTATTTTATACAATAATGAAATCTTCATTCCCACCTGGGAGGCGAGCAATCATTCTAGAAACCTGTCTTGAAAACTTTCACTCTAGCACCACTTCTGGTAACAAATTTGGACATAAGTATTTCAATCAGGAAACAATCCGAAGTACTGTGGAAGGAAATTTGTATGGTTTGGCTCTGTGTCCCCACCCAAATCTCACCTTGAATTGTAACTCCCATAATCCCCACGTGTTGAGGAGGGGACCTAGTGGGAGGTGACTGGATCATGGGGGCAGATTCCCCCTGCTGTTCTCATGATAGTGAGTAAGTTCTCATGAGAGCTGATGGTTTTTCAAGTATTTGACATTTCCTCCTTCACAGGCTCTCTCTGTCCAACATGGGAAGAAGGCGCCTGCTTCCCCTTCTGTCACGATTGTAAGTTTCCTGAGGCCTCTCCATTCATGTGGAACTGTGAGTCAATTAAACCTCTTCCCTTTATAAATTACCCACCCTTGGGTATGTCTTTATAGCAGTGTAAAAACAAACATACAGAAATGTTATATGAAATGGACAGAGAAGGAACCAAAGCCAATATTCCTGTGACTGGCTAACCACTGTGGGAAACTGGTTTCAATTCCTCTAGAGACCCTTTAAAAAGCTGTATAGAATATACCCCAGCATTACTAATGCTCCACTTGGCTTTGGAGGGGAAGGAAAAGATGCCACTGCTTCCAACGGATGTTCTTACACAGAGAGAACTGTCAATAGATGGCCACCCAGGAAAGATCAAGAATATGGGCAGAATGCCAATAGTATCTCCAGTTTCTGTTCAATAATGCAGTTCCTGGAGGAGACTATTGGAGGCCCCAATGGCTGATTCAAATGAAAAATTCAAATAGAATATTTATTCTGTAATTTAAAAAAATGTTGCATAGATTAAAACTTCAGCGTAGTTACTGAACTGAAAAAGCTTGTACAGTAAACACAAATTAGATCACCAGGAACCTTAAAGATACAGAGGAATTATGGTGTTTTTGTCAAGCAATGTATACTTTGACAGTATATTTCCTATTAGGTTTGCAAGATATCTAAAACCGGTTGATTCTGATAGTAATTAGGAAAGTTTTCTCCAGTAAATATCAGATTCCCATGCTCCATATATTTAATCAAACTGACCATGTATTCATTTGTTAAAACTTGACATCATCACAGATACGTTGTCCTTATTCTAATAACTTAACATAGAAAAATTAATATTTATCTGACTGATTACACCATATATTTTATGTTCTTATTATATAATTGTTAATAATATAACAGTACACCAATTAATTATGTTTTGATAAAACAGCTAGAGTAAATAATTTAGGAATGCCTGTTATGTAAAAATTTTTGTATTAAATACAAAAAAAATTCAGATAAGAAATATATATTCTGTATTTGTGAATGATCTTGAGGAGCTAAATTTTTAAAAAGTAACAGAATGTAAATCAAAATTTAAAAATCACATGAACAGTTTTGACATGAAGTAATCCTTTTACCACTTGTCAATATTAAAAACATAAAGTGAATTATGCCATTTTGAATAACAATTTAATTACTCAGATATACTCGTATTAGAAATTTTAAACAATTTTCTTATAAATTATCTAATTTGAACACTCTAGAATTCCATTCAAAATATGAAATCATATAAAAAAATTAATAAGGTCTTTATTGAATGCTCCCCATATGGTTAGCATAAGTCTACTGGAGCTTACTATTGATAACACTTTTAAATACCTTAATTTTTTTTGTTCTCATTTTAAATGTTCTAAATCATGTTGTACATTTTACATTTTATATACACATTACATGCAATTTTTCTTTACATAATATATTATTGATTCAGTGACACAGCGTCTAATAATCTGCATTAAAATTCAGAATTAGAACTATAATTAGAACTTATATATAGATATATTTATATTATATAAAATATATGCTGGGTGCAGTGGCTCACGCCTGTAATCCCTGCACTTTGGGAAGCCAAGGTGGGCGGATCACGAGGTCAGGAAATTGAGACCATCCTGACTAACACGGTGAAACCCCGTCTCCACTAAAAGTACAAAAAAAAAAATTAGCCAGGCGTGGTGGCAGGTGCCTGTAGTCGTAGCTACTCGGGAGGCTGAGACAGAATGGCGTGAACCTGGCAGGTGGAGCTTGCAGTGAGCCGAGATCGCACCACTGCACTCCAGCTTGGGCGACAGAGTGAGGCTCCGCCTCAAAAAAAAAAAAAATAATATATATATATATAAATATGTATTAGACTATATATCTATTATGTCATATATCTCTTATAATAACTAGAATTAGAACTAGAACTTTTAGCTCTTTCAAATATTTGGTAATATCCATTTTAAGTTTTAAATATAGATAGTGCCTGAAATTAAATACAGTTATGTACCACATAATGACATTTTGGTCAATATCAGACCATATGTAAGATACTGGTCCCATAGATTTTAATGCTGTATTTTTACTGTACCTTTTCTATGTTTAGATATGCTTAGATACACATATACTTATCAATGTGTTACAATTGCCTGCATTATTCAGTGCAGTCACATGTGTTACAGGTGTGATGCTTAAGAGCAATAGGCTATACCACACAGCCTAAGTGTGTAGTAGGTTATATACCATCTAGGTTTGTGTAAGTACACTTTATGATGTTCCCACAGTGACAAAAATTGCCTAAAGCTGAATTTCTCAGAAAGTATCCCCACAGTTAATCAACATATAACTGTATATATAAACTGGTGTGTGTGTGTGTGTTTGTGTATACTTGTATACCTTGTGTTTCTAGGTTTAAGAAAGATTTTGGCCTATTGTGGTTTTTATTTTACATATTAAAATATTTTACTTAACCTTTTAACATATAATTTTATAATGTGGTACAAATATAATTCAAATAGTGATTGAGTTGTGAGGAATATGTATTTATCAGGTTCTTAGACTTTACAAAGAGGCAATATATCATTTATTCATGAAAGATTTTCTCCCCTCATAAAAGCTGGTAAGAAAATTTTTTCATATATGGAGAAATTTTTAACATCCAGATGTATTTGTTTCTCATTAAATTCTGATTAGCTGAATAGTTTATGAGACAATAGTTAATTCAACTAACAAATCTTACAGACACGATTTTTGAAAAGTTTAGTTTGTGAACGACTTATATTTCATGTCTCCAGAAAGCATAGTAATAGGTATTTTAAAATTAACTTTAATAAATAGATATTTTCAATTTTTATTATTAAAGTCATTTTTTGAAAACAAATTGAAGTCTTTGTTTCTTCTTAATGAATTACCAAAGCAAAGCATACACATTATAAGCTAGCTACCCACATTTTCTTTATGGTAAACATTCTTCAAGTGTGAAGATTAGCATATCAGTGCCCTCCTCACACCATTAATCTTATCCCTGCCTTGTAAAGATCTCATTCTATAGGGATTTGACTAATGAAGTTTTGGTGCTGAGACAATAATGGCTTCCTCAGAGCAGAGACTGCCAATTCAACCATATTGTGCTGAACTGTAGAGAACTGTGCCAAATTGTGTGTGTCTACTTCAGAAACAAGCTGTTCATTAAAAAGAAAAAGAAAAAAAAAAAGGTAAGCAGCAAAACAACATCTTAAATAGCAGCTACGAAGTCCTGGCATGCCTTAAAGACTCTTAAAGACTTGATTTCTTTTCCCACAGTATCAAAACAGTGAATGTAACCATTTCTTTTTGAGTATGAGTAAGATTAATAAGCAAAATATATTTTCAATTTTATTATCAACCTACATGTAGAGAAATCAACATTTTTAAAAGCATCTTGCAATTTACAGTAGTGCCTTCAGGTTCAACTATCTTCATTTGTTTCAAAATAAAATATTTATTCCACTGCAACTTTATGCCAGGAACCATGCTAGTCTCTGTGTATACTCCTACTTTCTCATTGTGTTTAAAAATATGTGTTGACATTTTAGATGAGATTTTCCCACATCAATTCAAACATAAATCAGAGTACTGTAATGTCTTGTGTTAAGACAATGTGTAATCTTGGAGACATTTCAGCCCTTGCTCTGACAAAGATTCTCTCCTTGACCACACTCTAGCCAGGCTCCTCATCCCCTTCTGGATGAGGCCTCCACCTGGGCCAAAATCTCAACAGGAATGATTTTGTCCATCCCATCCTCCAACATTAAAAGACTTAAGCACTGACATTGCTTCTAACAGCTCAAGACTATATTCCTTGAATGAACCTAGCCTTTCTTAAGTTCATAAGAAAGCTCTAGACTGCCAAAGGAATTTACCATTTCCTCTGGCCAACACCTGAAGATAGACTCCTGACAACACTTATTAAAGGCTTTACTAAAAAAGCTTTCAATTTTTGATATGGTTAGGCTTTGTGCCCCCACCCAAATCTCATTTTGAATTGTAATCCCCTTAATCCCCACGTGTCAAGGGAGAGACCAGGTGGAGGTAAATAACATGGGGGTGGATTTCCCCCATGCTCTTCTGGTGATAGCCAAGGATTTCTCAGGAGATCTGATGGTTTTGTAAGGGGCTCTTCCCCCTTTGCTCAGCACTTCTGCTGCTGCCTTGTGAAGAAGGTGCCTTGTTTCTCCTTTGCCTTCTGCCATGATTGTAAGTTTGCTGAGGCCTCCCCAGCCATGCTGAACTGTGATTCAATTAAACTTTTTTCCTTTAAAAATCACCCAGTCTCAGGTAGTTTATTGTAGCAGTTTGAAAATGGACTAATACAATTGTGAAATCCTTCTTTTGTTTACTGAGATGCATATATGTCCTAAAACTAAGGAGTGTCTTTCTCACGACCTGAAAATAATTCCTTTGTGTGGGGATACAATCCTAACTTCTGTAACTGCCAGCAAGCAAACACAGCTGATCTAATCAGCATTTACACTGAGCAGCCCATGGTAATTTTTCACTTCCCTGCCTTTCCAAGTCTCTGCTCACTCCCCTCTTTACTTCCACATACCCCTTTTAAAACTCCCAGGCACCTCTGTACAAACTGAATGTGAGTTCAGTTCACACTGAGTATACTCACAAGAGTATATTCCTGATTAAAATCTGTCCTTACCAGTTTACTTAGTGTCTAGATTGGTTTATCTCCATCAGCTCCACTATCATGCCCCCTTTTTTGTTACTATTTTGTACCTCTGTTGACAAATTAAGTAACAATGGGTTTAGGCACCGTTTCTTATTTTTCTGGACATCCTTTGCTTCTAATACAGTTGTCAACGAATGGTATAATTTAAATGTATAATTTTTGCATAAAAATTAAACCAATCAATTGTAAAATAAATCAAGGCAGAAATGATTCAACAACCAAATAGCCATACAACAGAGTATTGCTAAATTTGTATAAATAATACACATTTATACTCATTTATTTTGATTTAATAGAACACCATGGATCTTATACTTTCATTCATCATTTATATAACTTTTTGCATTATTGTTATGTTTCTTTAATCATGTAATAAATTAATCAGTGTGTAATAAAACATTCTACTTCCTCTATCAGAGAGATAGAAGATAAATTATGTCCTTAATTTTAAAAAGTTGGGCATAGTAATTATACCTTCCTCCTCCAACAATCTCAAGATGAATTCAAGGCGATTTAAAACCAAGGCTTTTAGTACACATATGCATTACATAGCTTCTATGACTATTGCCATGAAAATTGATCTTAATTTCTTGAAAATTATTGTGTTATAATTTGCTTTTTAATTTTCTGATATAAACATAAATGTACATAAAGTCTTAGATCACCATTAGTTGTTTTTTTTTTGTTGTTTTTTTTTTGTGACGGAGTCTCGCTCTGTCGCCCAGGCTGCTTGGAGTGCAGTGGCAGGATGATTTCTGCTCACTGCAAGCTCCGCCTCCCGGGTTCCCGCCATTCTCCTGCCTCAGCCTCCCGAGTAGCTGGGACTATAGGCGCCCGCCACCTCGCCCGGCTAGTTTTTGGTATTTTTTAGTAGAGACAGGGTTTCACCATGTTAGCCAGGATGGTCTCGATCTCCTGACCTGGTGATCCGCCCATCTCAGCCTCCCAAAGTGCTGGGATTACAGGCTTGAGCCACCGCACCTGGCCTAGTTTCTTAAACTGATTTTTTAAGGCCATTTTTGTTCTTTCTTACTCTTTTACCCTTAAAATTTAAATATAGAAATTAATTGTAATCTAAGAATTTTAACTTTCGTTTTCAATCTACTTGCTTATTTGCTCACAATTTAATATTTTTCCTAAACAGGTATTCCAAATAATTCAAAAATTAAAGAGGTAGGCAAATAATTAGCTGCCAATTTTCTTCAAATTTATTTTATGAAAACACAAACATGCTTCCTCCTAGTAGCTAGCATTAATTAGTTTTATCCGTGTTGATAGCGAGTAGCTTCAAATATTCTTCTTTCATATTTAAACCAGAAACAATAAAGACTATCTCTTATTCTTTCCATTGCATTTTTAGTATTCTGCTGAATGACTTTTTGATTCTTTTTGTTTGTTTTGAGACAGAGTTCAACTCTGTCTCCCAGGCTGGAGTGCAATGGTGCCATCTTAGCTCACTGCAACCTCCGCCTCCAGGGTTCAAGCAATTCTCATGCCCAAGTAGTTGGGACTACAGGTGCCCACCACCATGCTTGGCTAATTTTTGTATTTTCAGTAGAGATGATGTTTCACCATGTTGGCCAGTCTGCTCTCAAACTCCTGAATTCAAATGATCCACCCTCCTTGGCCTCCCAAAGTTCTGGGATTATAGGACTGAGCCACTGTGCATGGTAAACTATTTGATTCTTGCATTTTTGTTGAGATCATCTATTTATGGGCCTTTACCATCATCTTTTTTTTTTTGAAAAAACTTTATAGAGAATATTGATGACAACCACTTCTGTTTCAAACTATTTTCCAGATCATTCTTTATGATTTGTTAAATCACATAAATGTACACTTTTTTTTTCTATAACATGCTCAAATCTATCAGTCATAGACCTTAGATTTTTTTGTGTGGTCTCATTGTCTAGAATAGCCTCTCTGTGAAAGCAGAAAATATTATGTCTATTTTCTTCAAATTGCACTATATTTGTTTTAGAATGCTTAATCCATTTGGAACTTATTAAACTGTGAGGTGAGAATCTGTTCTGTTTTTTAAATTATTATCTTTATGCTTTTCTTTAAGTAATCCGTTCCTTTTATATTCCTAATATTTAGTTAGTTTTATTTTTGTGCTTCCTAAATTGAAGATTTAATTAATTCATTTTCAGTTGTTGAGTTCTGGTACTATTATTCAACCTGCCATTAGACCATGAATATACTATAATTCTGGCTTAAATTATTTTTGAAAATAGAAATAATACTTGAGATTGTGTATGTTCAACACAAGGTTAACTTCCAAGGAATTTCATATCATTAGTTAACTTTTACTATTACTAATAGTAAAAATGTTACTTTAAATCACTAAAATTATTGCTATCATTTTAATGCATTTTAATGCATATGGTGAGAAAAAAATGTGCACGATTTCTACTTTAGTAATTTATTGATATTTATTTTGTGGTCTCAATCATGAAAAATTGTACCAACACATATTGAACCAAAAATTAGTGTATTTTCTCTTTTAAAATGTAGTTAGTAAACTTGTTTCGATATCCTTATTTGGCTCTTTGTCCCCTTTTCCAAACAACTTCTTTCAGCTGTAACCCTTAAAAACATCAAATATTTAAATTATAATAATAATTGCAGTTAACTTGAATTTAATCATTATATACTATTTTGAAATAAATTTTAAAATTATTATTTTAATTTCAGTTTGCAGTAACTGTTTTCAATGCTCCATTAAATTTATTTTATACTGTAGCCTCTTGATTCTTCCGAATGTAACATCTATTTTCCCCCCCTGGGGAAGAGTATGTAGCTAGTGTTTTAAAAATATCAAGATGCATTTTATGTATGTCAAGATATATTTCTGCAGCTTTTAAATACAGAGGCACAATTTTGCTAGCTAATTATACGTCACATTTGCTTACTGTCTAAATTATTTTCTCTTCAGACATACAATGTTACAGAGAAATTTGAGACCACCCTGATTTTTTTTTTCTTTTGTACTATCAATGTTCTTTTTTTTTTTTTTTTTTGACAGAGTTTCCCTCTGTCACCCAGGCTGGAGTGCAGTGGCATGATCTCGGCTCACTGCGACCTCCGCCTCCTATCTGCAATATTAGTTGAATTGAGTGGGAGTTTTTTTTTTTTTTTTATTGTCAATGTTCTTTTTTTTTTTTTTTTTTTTTCCTGTTTAAATAAAATGGGTATATCTGACATTGGTATCTTTGAAAATTAATTTTCCTGGTTTTTGCCGTACTCTCATGTTATTACTAGCTTTTGCATAGACTGATTGCTTCTATTTCAGTTGTTATTGTATCTTTCTTAAATCTCAACTACCAAAAGCAACATTATATGTCTTTCACAAATATTTATCCCTTTTGTCTTTTTACAAACCTTTGCCAATGTCCTCTGCATCAGAGAAAAATCATCAAATCCGTCCTACAAATCACTTGCTTGACTTTCTGCAGGGACAACTCTGCTTTTTGATGGCTATAATAAATATCGATAATTTGATTTTATGTATATTGACTTTATAGCAGTTTTCCACATCTTTTCCAATTCTTTTTACCTGGCCCCTTACAAGGTATCCTGTTATTTTTATTTATTATCTTGTGGTTTTATGTTGTTTTATAGTGTTTCTCAAAATTTATTTTAAAGCAGCCGGGCGTGGTGGTTCAACGCCTGTAATCCCAGAACTTTGGGAGGCGGAACCAGGCAGATCACGAGGTCAGGAGTTCGAGACAGCCTGGCCAATATGGTGAAAGCCCCATCTCTACTAAAAATACAAAAATTAGCTGGGTGTGGTGGCGCACACCTTTAGTTCTTGCTACTCGAAAGGCTGAGACAGAAGAATAGCTTGAACCAGGATGCGGAGGTTGCAGTGAGCCGAGATTGTCCCACTGCACTTCAGCTGGGTAACAGAGCAAGATTCCTTCTCAAAAAAAAAAAAAAAAATTATTTTAAAGTAAAGGAAGATGCTTTCAATTTTTTTCTCTATCACCCGTCTTCAATGCTTCTTCTCCTTTGCTAAGTTTACACAAATTTTAACTGACTCCATGTTAGAATTGTGTGTATTTGTATTCTTGTGTCATTGGTTTTGGGGGTTATTTGCATTGTTTTTGATTTCACTGTTTTTTCTTGCTACTCAATTTAGACATGGAATGGACTCCAGATCTAGGACATGAACTATGTAATAATATTCTCTTTTTCTTGTTATCTGCCTGTATGCTATAGCAATGTTTTTCCTGTATCTTATACAGAGGAGATTTGTAATTTATATAATGATTTTAATAATCCAAAAAGTGAGTATAGGTGTTAAAATCCATGAGTCTCAACAGGGAAATATTATTTGCCACACTGCAACTTTTGAATTTCTTCTTTTGGTTAAACCAACAAGCAAAAAGCATAGCATAGTGGAGAGTTCACACTGCCTGGATGTGAAGCCAAATTCCACCATCTAGTAGTGCAGGGCTTGGAGAAAGTTTCCTCTTTTTCCTCTGCTTACGTTTCCTAATACACTAAATGGGGATAAACATAGTTAGATACTATATTATTGCACTATGGTGATATTTGAATTAATATATATATATATGCAAAGTGTTTTGAATAGGCTCTACTTAGAAAAAGTGCTCTGATTTGCCACTATTATAATTATTTCCATTATTAGCAATATTTTTAGGAAGAAGTAAGCATTTTCCTGTATCTGACCTTTTGTATCATTTCCCTTAATTGGCAAGTTCAAGATCACTCTTATGTCTGGTTCGCTTTCAGGGTTAAGCTCTTATCACACCGCAAGGACTTTGCTGGGCATAGTGGTATATCACTTCAGGGACTGTTCAGTGCCTTTGCCAAATACTTCTGATTTTAGAAACAACCATTAGTTAATTCAAATGAAGTTCTTCCCCTCTTCTCCACTACCGATGTTCATTTTCTGACCTTATCACGCCAAATTAATTTATTCCAGTGATGTTCTTCAGGGTTCTAGAACACTTATTTGTTAGCAATGCTATGTTTTTTCCCTGAGAAGCCACACACCAGAGCTTTCAATTCATTAATGCAGGATATAGGAAGAATTCCTCAGTTTTTGACATATAGACAAACGACGCTTTTATATAGCTTAGCACAATCCTAGAGTTTTCAGTGTTTTTTGTTTTCTGTTCATATTATACATAATGCTGTTGATATATGGATACGGGAGAGGGAGCAATCAGAGGAGAGGTCAGTTAGATACTGTGTTCTTCACGTGAACTTTCTGCCTGGAAGTCTGAACAAATGTAATTACGTGTTCCTTTATGTTTCTAAATAGAGTGTTATTAAAGTCAAGTCATATTGTTTTCCAATGGTATGTTATGTTCTCAGTAATATAATTTTACTTATGCTGCTTATTGATCCATTTGGCAAATGTTTACTATATATCTAATCTATGCAGTGAGTGAAAAGGCAGTAGATTAACCGAGTTCTCGCCAGTAGAGAAATTTTCATATACTGAGGGGAGGCAACCAATATAAGCAAATATTCACGTGCAAGGCAAGCACAGATTGAAATAGACCTCAAAGGAAATACAAATAAATGCTCTAATAGCAAGCAAAGGGGGATTCAACTAGCATGGTCAAGAAGCTCTCTGTAGATATAATATTTCAGCCTGTACTTCAGGAATGATAAGAAATTGGTGTTGTTTAGAACTGGGGAATCTGAGTTGGAGGGAGTAAACTCATTTGAGGAGTGTAGACTACAGTATAGAGTTTGAATTGTCCAGCAGCTTATCTATGATGTGGAAGAATTTTAAGCAAAAATGTTTACAGTTCTGGCTTGAATTTTGAACAGATCACTCCGCTTGCAGCTAGTGTATCTACAGAGTATACTTTTTACGTACTGAAGAAGGGAATAGAAGCAGTTAGACCTCTTGGGAGTCTTACTGATGGAAAAACACTAGACAGGTTACAGGCTTAAAATCAGTTTTTCTAAAACGAAATGTATCTGACAACAAGTAGATACTTAGTTTCCTACTGGTACATCAAGCAAGCATGCCCCACATAAACAACAATTTAGATAATTATTTTTGTCAGAAATTGATTAATATTGTTTATATTACTTTCTTTTTCTTGTTTTTTTTTCTAATTTGTTTTCTGTTTATTTCCTTTTAATATGCAGGCATAATCTTGGAAAGACAAACAAGCAGAACCTCATTTTTCTTTTAAGCAAAATATACTAATCATGCACACAATCATAGAAATCAATGGATGCAAAGAATAACCATTAGTGCACATCAAATATCCTTTCAACCATTGTTAAGTTTTTCCAGTTTTATGTAAAAATATTATTAAATAGTACTTTATAGTACTTTATAAAAGTACACAAATTAATTACCAAAAGGAAATCAATACAACTTGATGTACCACCTGTGTTTACAGAATCTGCTAATTTCTAATATTTTGAGAAACACTGTTAAAAATAAGAAAACTCTTCTTGCTATATTTTTCATGCTTATACCAAAAAAGTGCTCCCCTTTTTCTTTTTTCTTTTTGAAAGAGAAGCCTGAAATTCTGGTGTGTATAATAAACAGTGATTGTTAATCAGTCTTTATATCTCTATTTCTGAAAGTAAATTTCACGTCATAGAGTGTTTTTTATGCCTTTGCTTGCACTATTTTCTAGAGGAATTACATCTACATTTTCAAATATTGCTTTTGCCTTCTCATACTACATTCTCCAGGATAATGTTTTTAAAGCGTGAATCTGATAATATTCCTCCCTTGGTTAAATCCTGCTGTAATTTGCCATTGCAATTAAAATAAATTGTAAATCCCATAATAGCATAATTTCCACCTCCCCAACCTCATTTATCATTATGCTTCTCAATTAATTATGATCCAGGGATATTAGTTTGCTTCTTGACTATTTCTTGAACACTTTCAACCCTGATCCAGGTTCTTTGTTGACTGAATTGTTTCACTCAGACTAAAAGTGTAAAAATTCTACATTGACAGCTATCAGGAGGTTGGCCCCTCAAAAAAGATAACTTAGCTTTAAGTGTTAGCCTTTGGTGTTACATTGCTCACCTAATGCCAACAGCTCTATTTACTAGCATTTTTCTTATTCTACAGATATGTTCATTTATAACTTCACTTGAATGACATCTTCTCAGAGGGACTTTCCCTGGCCACCCAAATAAAAAGGCACCACACTTCACGTTCATCCTACCCTAGTGCCTTATTTTGTTGCCGTCATGAACTTATTAATATCTACATTTATATTATTCTATTTACTTTCAGATATCCTTATTTCTTGTCCTACAGCAGAGAAAACTCGGTAAGCATGGAGTATTGGTCAACCTGATGCATTACTATATCCACAACATTGAGGATGGGCCTCAGAGAGTCTTAGGTGCTTAATAAATATTTGCAGAAAGTTGAATGGAGGAAGGGAAAAATTCTGTTTATAACCACACTGTGAAATTGGAATTGGTAATTTTTGAAAAAATACACATCTAAATCAGAAGTGTGCAAACTTTTACCTGTGGGCCAGTCATGCCTGCAGCCCAATTTTGTACATTTTTTTTTTTTTTTTTGAGATGGAGTGTTGCTGTGTCGCCCAGACTGGAGTGCAGTGGTGTGATCTCAGCTCACTGCAACCTCCACCTCCCAGGTTCAAGCAGTTCTCCTGCCTCAGCCTCCTGAGTAGCTGGGATTACAGGTGCATGCTACCACACCTGGCTAATTTTTGTATTTTTAGTAGAGGTAGTGTTTCACCATGTTGGCTAGGCTGGTCTCGAACTCCTGACCTCAAGTGATCCACTCACCTTGGCCTCCCAAAGTGCTGGGATTACGGGTGTGAGCCACCATACCCAATGGATTTTGTACATTCTAGAGAGCAAAGAATAATTTTTACAATTTCAATGGCTCAAAAATAAACAATGAAGAATACAGGGGAGACAATATGTGACCCAAAACATGTAGAATATTTACTGTCTGGCCTGTACAGAATGAGACTTTTGACACTATTCTTGATTAAGTCCTCATTGAACCAAAGTATTATCTGAATAGATTTGGATTATGTTCTGCTTCAGTTTCCTCCTAAGAAAAAATGGGAAATTGGATTGAAAAACCATCTTAATTTCCTTCTGTTTTGACTATTGATAGTTCTTCAGAATGGAAAAAATAAATAAATAAATGTAGTTAACCACACCTAATTTCCTCAGTTTTCTAGAGGATGGGGTCAGGAATGAGAAAGTGTAAGTGTAAATAGATACGAGAATTTATAAAGGTCAATACACAAAACAAGGCCTTTCTCCAAAATAGCTGAAGAAATACAATCACTGTTTTACACTTCAGTGAAAGAAATACATCATCAAAAGACTACGCAAGGAAAATGAAAATCTTTCTTCCTGAATCTTTGACATATACACCCAAGTTGTCAACATATAAATAATGTATTATGAAAAAAGACAGTGATCAATTATAATAACATTTTCATGTAGGTAAAAATCATGATCTAGTGCCAGTCTGCCTGACTTCCAATCTTGACAGCACAAGTTGCTAAATATTTGTCTCTGAGCATGCTTATTGTCTCTGTATCTCCCTTTATTCACCTTTGAATTAATAATAATAGAGTTTCTACCGTAGAAGAATGTCAGAGGGTGAAATGAGTTAATATGTTTAAACTGCTTAGACAATGATTGGCACAGCATATATACTATGATATATTGGTTAAATAAAAGAATTTCAGTGCAGATTTATTCCATTTTTTGCATATTCATTAGGTAATAAATTGCATGGTAAATAAAACAGTGCTACAGTCAGATTTTCTCATATTTCTGTGACGTACATGTCTAATGGATGTTGCATAAGAATTAACCTTATATTGAATTCCACAGCTCATTCATTGTGTGAGATGATGTATTTGCTTTCAAATTATTTTATCATTGTTAGAAAGAAAAACTCTGCCTTTTCATTCTTATAAATATCAAAGTGAAAACTTAATTTTACTTTCAAAATGATTTTATTTTAATATATCAAAATAAAAGAGAATAAGCAGGCACTTATTGGTCATAATTGCTCTTAACCATTTAAGCTACAGGAAGCATGACAAAGAACAGATCCATAAAATATGCACAAGGGAGAACATTTCTAATATTATAGATAATAATATGCTCCAAATGCTATTTCTTCTTCTTTATTGTTGTGATTGTTATTGTTCTTAAATCTTCATCTGGCTTTAAGCAATAAAATAGTAAAATGAAGCAACAGAACAGTCTATCTGAACTCACTTCCTTTTCATTCCTATTCCTAAACCTATTAGCTTAACTCTGCAGTCTGAGGATGCCACCTTTAATCTCTACAACTGGAACCCCCATTTTTACCTGTATGTCCAACTTCCATTATGACGTCTCAAATTTAACATCTCCAGAACCAAATGCTTAAATTTCTCCCTAAAGTATTTTTTTAGTTTTGCACATAATACTCCCTAGTGGAATACTCTTTCAATTTCTCAAAACCAACACTCTAAATGCCTTTGTAGAGAAGCAGCAGAACCTTCTTATTGAGAATTAGACAGTGGAACCTGACTGCCTGGATTGGAATCCATGATCTGTCAAGTATAAGCATCTGACTGGGGCAAGATACCATCCCTCTACATATATTAATTTCATCATCTGTAAAATGAGAAAAATAATGAATTCTACCATTATTTTCTAATACTATATTTTCTTTATAAAATTAAATTAGATAATACAAGTAAAACACTTAAAACAGTGATAGATTCATCACTGTTGGTTAACATTTATATCTCTTGATTCATTTCCTTCCCTCATAGCCCACTTCATACCCATAACCAAATCCTGTCAGAAGTACCTTCAAGATACCACAGAATCTCACAATTTTTATAACATCCTGTGACATTTTATTGTCAAGCAATAGCCTTTTACCCAGGCTTTTGCTTCCACCCTTAATCTGATTAGTCTCCTCTGCTGAAAACTTTCCAGTGGTTTCCATATTTATTTTGAATAAAATCTGCAGTCATTGTAATGCTAACAGAAAACTACAGAGCTAGGTTCCGATTGCCCCTCTGGTCATATTTTCTACTGTACCCTCCTCTAGCTCATTCAGCCTCAGATGCACAGACCTCCTCCTGGTTCTTAAGCCCTCCTGACACACTGATGCCTCAAGGCTGTTTCTCTTGCCCTTTCCTTTACCTTTATTTACAAGACCCATTTTGTTTCCATCTCCTTAAGTGATTATTCAAAAGCCTCTTCTCAATGAGGTCTCCATGACTCCTTTTAAAAATTACACCACACACAGACACACAAACACACACACACACACACACCCACCCATCCACCTTACTTGCCTTGCTCTTCTCAGTGACATTCATTACTATCTGATACACTACATATTTCAATGACATATTTGATAGTGTCCATATAATCCAATTGGAATATACGCATCATGAAGGCAGTGAGTTTTGGTCCGTGTTTTTGTTACTGTTGGATTCTTTTCCTGCTCTATTTACAATGCCTTGCAAAAATTAGGTACTTAAAATATATATGACAATTAAATGAATGAATTAACAGTCAACAGGCAACCTGTAGGTTTATTCAATCATAATATATGTATTTACTACATATAATTAATCTCTTTATATACATATATATTAATATAATTACTACCCAATAGGCCCTAGGACTTGCTTTCACATACCTCACAATGCACCCCTGAGAGAGAATACTAAAAAAGGCTAACATATTTCCACAAATGCCAGATAGTAGATTCTAGTATTTGATCCATATTAGTTGTGCCAAAGCACATAGAAAATGAAAAAAATTATATTTTGCACACACACATTTACATATATTTGTATATGTGGATCTCTTTCAGTGATGCATATATATTTTTATATGATAACAAATGATCTTTGGCTTTCAAGTTTCTTTCTCCTCTCTTTATTGTTTTGTTGTTTTTTTCTTGTTTTATCCATTGACACCACTGACATTTCCACTGACATTTCTCCCACCGCCATCCCCCTACCCCGCCACCACATAACCCTCTGCAACAAGTTAAGTGAATATTTATTTCTGTTGTAAGAAGCCTCAGGACAATAGAAAGTCAAAATTTTGCTCCTTTAGAGGTTACAGGTGGTGAAAGGCAGGTCTATTTCACTTTTATTTGTTGTTCTATGAGAACAGATAGAAATTATGAGTGATCAGAGATTGCTATAAGAAGATTGAAGTACATTGTTATAAACTAATTGTTACCCAGGGGTTCCAGGTACCAAAACCTAAAATGCTCAAAGAGTACAGATTTCAGATTCACTAGGGCAACATAAGCAGCATCTGTCTCTCTGTTACAGAATGAAATTTCAACTTTGTTAAATAACTGGAGTTCATATCATTCTCAGGAGATGTCTGAGCTATTCATCAAGGAAGGTGAAATCATCAGAATAAAAAAGAACAATTATGATAAGGTGAAACAGAAAAAGAAATTCAGGCAGGAAATAAAATCAAACTAAAGTGGTTGAACATAAAAATATAATATCAGGAAATCCACATCCCTGAATCAGAAAGCTTTTATGTAGATGTAGCCAAGCTCTTCAATGGCACAAGAGTGGGCCATGAAATCTGACAGAAGACAGGTACCAAGTTCAGAGGAATGATTCTAAAGCACGTTCCTTGAATTTTCCTATGTCTGGATGAAACCTTAAGGTGGTTACTGAATGACCTATGTAGTGATTTTTAAGGCATAGAAATGTACATTGCTACTGTCACTAGAAATAAGATTTTAAAATGCAGGAACTATGAAATCTCTGATTATTAAATAATATATGACTTTTTAACACCGTTTGTCTAAGCACACTGTAGAAATCTTAAGAAAAAATATTTTTACCATTATTAAAATTAATGATCCCTTATTTTCTTTGCTCTTGCCCATACACATACACTCATATAGTTGACATACATGAGTCTGGGTCCACCCATTGATGCATACATATACAGTGGTGTGTATAATGTGACAGATAATATGTATTATCTATAGAGAATACACCCATTCACTATCATATCAACATTATTTAAGGAGTAAAAGTCCACATGGCTTTATTTTAGGACAATGTTCCTCTTAGTAGACAAGTTAGGGAGAAAAAGGCATAGTAGAATTCCAACGTCTACTTTTACCAACAACTAGGGAAAAAGAACTGATATTTAAGGAGTACCTACTATCTATCAAACCTGTAGCTACTTTACCAGGTTTTATCAATCAGGGGCCAATCAAGAAAGCAAAAGAAACATCAGATATTTTAAGAGAACTATTGGCCGTGCGGTGGCTCAAGCCTGTAATCCCAGCACTTTTGGGAGGCCGAGACGGGCGGATCACAAGGTCAGGAGATGGAGACCATCCTGGCTAACACTGTGAAACCCCGTCTCTACTAAAAAATACAAAAAAAACTAGCCGGGCGACGTGGCGGGCGCCTGTAGTCCCAGCTACTCGGGAGGCTGAGGCAGGAGAATGGCGTAAACCCGGGAGGCGGAGCTTGCAGTGAGCTGAGATCCGGCCACTGCACTCCAGCCTGGGCGACAGAGCGAGACTCCGTCTCAAAAAAAAAAGAGAACTATTAATGTAAAAAGCTTAAACTAGTGTTGGAAAACTGGAAAAGAAAAATGAACACAGGTTGTTAACACAGTCACAGTAACTTTAACAACCAAGTATCACCCCTGGGAGAAGAAAGGTAAGAATTTGAAATTATTAGAAACTAGAAGCTGGGAGGTGTCCCATGGATCTGTGGCTCTTACCTCTGGGGGTATGGGGATGGCATTGTCCAGCTGGTGCCTAGAATACCAAAAAAGCTAGAATCGGAATTAGTAAAAAGTTGAACGGATATTGTAGAGGCAATGTGACAAGCATAACAAACAAACAGAGCATGTCTTTTCTTTTTCATCTTTCCATCTCTTTCTATGTCTCCCTGTCGGTAGAACGTTGCAAG
>NW_012115055.1:7983694-8032518 GCF_000951035.1 Colobus angolensis palliatus | reverse complement strand
AAAGCCAAGTTAAGAGTGAAAGGTGAAAGTCAGCTTAATAACAGGAATACTGATTAAGTATGCAATTTTAACTTGCAGATGTTTGAAGATTCACTTATGTTGTTACTTCTCTAGTAATGGCTACCATGTTCCACCAATCCTCCCAGGTTTACCAGCTTTACCACTGGGTAGCTGAGTTCCTTAATGGCATCTCAGTTTAGTTCTATACATTTCAGGTAGTTAAGATTATTGAAACGGGTAGTTTTAGATCTTACAGATTTGTCATTTTGTTTCATATTTCAAATTCTCATTTTTTTTGAAACTTTCCTTTCTCAGCATCAATTCCCCACCACCCACCAGTGCAAACTAAACAGCGGGAGAGCAGCCTGGAGCATGATGGGAGTCTAAATCTGTTCCTTTCCATGCCCCGCTTTCTCCCTATGGTTCCCATTCAGGTCGTGGAAGGGAAGCTTTTGAGGGAAAACAAACATCATCTCCTTCTGTGGCTCTCTCTGATAAATTTGAGGTCTGCTCCTTGTTGACTCATAATGACTGTTCTGTGGCTTCATTCTCTATGGCTTCAGTGAACTGATGGTGGACTGATGATCATAAGAGAGTCCTGATGACAAAAGCTGAATCCTAACTCTTCTAACCGGGTATTACTGGCTCATTGACAGTTTGAACAAATGTCTGACTGCCCCAGCTGGAAGTGCCATGTCAAATAAAGTGACAAATTCAGAGACACTTGTTTTTTAGCTCTCTGCTTGTTTTGTCACCCATAAACCTATTGTTACTCCCCTTTATGACCTACAACCCTGAATCCTGTGGAGGAGAAATGGATCAATTATCTGTGACTTTTCGTGATTGGGGTTTGGTAGTAGCTGTTCTTGCTCTCCTTTCCCCTGGCCATCCTGCCTGCCAAGTTTCTCCATGTTTTTGATCATATCTGGAAGCCCTGAGAAGAATCAGCATATTTCTCAAATAAGCAAACATTGAACCAGGGAGTAAAGATAGACTCTTTGTGCAGTCTGTTATAGACTTCATGACATCTTCTTTTGATATTTTGACCCCTTATAGAAGGAAATGTGAGGGAATTGCTTCTTTTTATCAACTGTGCCCCACCCAAAGGCTGTCCCTAGCCCCTTATGATTTTGTTTTTAATTTCTCCTAATGCTATCTCTCCTCTAGACCCCCACCCCCTGACAGACCCCAATGTGCGATGTTCCCCTCCCAGTGTTCATGTGTTCTCATTGTTCAACTCTCACTTATGAGTGAGAACATGAGGTGTTTGGTTTTCTGTTTCCGTGTTAGTTTGCTGAGACTGATGTTTCCAGCTTCATCCATGTCCCTGCAAAGGACATGAATTCATCCTTTTTCATGGCTGCATAGTATTCCATGGTGTATATGTGCCACATTTTGTTTATCTAGTCTGTCACTGATGGGCATTTGAGTTGGTTGCAAGTCTTTGCTATTGTGAATAGTGCTGCAATGAATGTACATGTACATGTGTCTTTATAGTAGAATGATTTATAATCCTTTGGGTATATACCCAGTAATGGGATTTCTGGGTCAAATGCTATTTCTGGTTCTAGATCCTTGAGAAATCGCCACACTGTCTTCCACAATGGTTGAACTAATTTACACTCTCACCAGCAATGTAAAAGTGTTCCTATTTCTTCACATCCTCTCCAGTATCTATTGTGTCCTGACTGTTTAATGATCGCCATTCTTTTTACACTTATTTTCATTCAGGTGGTGACAGAGGTGGTGGCAGGGTTGTTTCTGTTGAAATTATACTCCAAGATTATCTCTGGGACTTTAGCTAGATCTAATAGCTGATAGTTTCCTAAACTCACAACATTGGGACCTTCACACATTTGTGTTCTCCACTGTGGGTCTCACCCAATACAACTTTGTATATATTAACTTAGTTATCACAACAATGTATGAAGTACTTTTATTGTTCCATTCTAAAACTGAGAAAATTGATGGTCAGTCTTAGTAAATGATAGATGTATATTTACAACAAAGTCATGTCTAATCAAGGTCAAGCTCTTTTTACTTAATCTGGGAGTATCTGGAAAAACTGTCTCAGTCTTCAGAACATCTAAGGGACCTATATTTGAACAGGTAGGAAGGGGTTCTAAATGAGATTATGTCTACTGTATAGAATTCCTCCTAAAGGATTAACAGAAATGGTAAGTAGTGATGCATCAGTCAATAGTATCTGGAAAAAAATGAGCACATTATTGAGCATGGATTTTAATTTTGGCTTTTTTTTTTTTTAAAAAAAGATTTTCATTCTTGGGCCGAGCAGTTTATCTGTTTGTGCTCAAGTTCCTCACTTGTAAACTGGAAAAAAACAATAATAATTTTTATTTCATAAGACTATTGTGAAAAATAAATTGGTTATATGTTAGTTTTTACAATGTTACTGGACTCAGAATAAGCACTCAAATAATGCTATTATTATTATTATCATCAGTCCATTTATGCGCAGAAATCTTACACTATTTGGGCATACAGATGGAGGCCAGAGAATTCTTGATGCAGACTTCTTTGGTTCTATCTCTAAAAACCTCCAACATTCTGTGAGCTGAGAAAAGAGTATCATCCCTCTATTTGGATTAAATGGAAGAATGATAGAAGCATATGTCATCTATACCACTGTCAATCACATTCGCATCTGTATATATTTTCTTTTGTTCTGTTTAAGACTTTGGGTCAGTTTTAGGGACACTGCTTCAGTCTGTTTCTTTTACCTTGTTTGGTGTGAATGCGGGTTATCATGCTCTTATTTCACAGCTACTATCTCCACAATTTCAGCCCTTGCTTTCAAAGAAATTTTTGCAAGACTGCCAGTTGGAATAAGTAATTAACACTTCAGCTCAGCTCTGAAAGGGGAAAACAACTGTGGCATACAAACTCCTGCCAAAGTCAGTTCTCTCACCCAGAAACTGCCTGAAATACTCATCAGGGTACTTTCAATTTTGCTAAAAGAGAAAAGAAAAAAGGCAAAATGATCAAAATGGAAGTTCACCATCTTATCCCTATCAACTGTTAGGCAAAATTAAGATGGAGAAAATGAGTGCACCAAAGCAGCATGTGTCAACATGGAAGGATTTTGCTGACGTTGTACTGAGTGAAAAATAGCAAGTTACAAAAGCATATGAGCAATATAATAAAACTCATTTCAAGGATTAAGAACAACCAAAACCATACTCTGTGTTGTTTTGTGATAAATACATAATAACATTTGAAAACACCTATGGGACAGATGCATACCAAATTTCAGGTAAGTGGGAGGAGAAGGATAACGTGGATTGGGAGAGAAACACTGGGGAATTTGACTTTAACTTTATTTTTTAATCTGGGTACCATGATTATAATAGTTACATTATTTTCTATAACTTGTACATACTTATCTGTTTCAAAATAACTAAATAAAAGCCAAGGTCACCCTCATTAAATAACTTTCATAAACACTAACTCTGAAGGAAGGACTGCTGCAGTGTGTCAACATATGTCTGAACAAACTTTCAAATTATTCTGAGGAACACTAGGGATATTTCAGTTAACATTTATCCCTTCTGTGTGAATAACTATTTAACTGACTTCTGTTTTATACCTCCATCATCATCCTTCTTGAACTTAAGTAAAGAAGAGAAATAGATCACATTCTTATCTATGAATCTGTTTTAAGGTGGGAAGTACCAGGAACAATAGTGTTAGAATTTGCTCTTGAGAAGTAGATGATCTTCCTCTTTCATCTCTAGTACAGGATTTTGCTGTTTTGAAATATTACTGATGTATTACTTGGGGTTCTCCAGAGAAACAGAACCAACAGGATACATATACATATGTAGAAATAAATTTATTATTAGAAATTTGATCACACAATTTTGGAGACTGAGAAGTCCCAGGATTTGCAGTCGGCAAGTTAGAGACCCAGGAGGAAGGCCTGAGTGCCAAGAGGACTCACAATGTAGTTTTAGTCTAAAGTCAGCAGCTTCAAGACACAAGAAGAGCCAATACTTCAAGTCTGAAGGTCAGAAAATACAGGTGTCGCAGCTCAAAGCCATCAGAGTAAAGGAGTTCCTTCTTTTTTATGAGAAGACCAACATTTTTGTTCTTGTCAAGGTTTCAGCTGATTGGACAAGGGCTACTCATGCTGGAAAGTCAATGTTCTACTCGGTCTGCAGATTTAAATGTTAGTATCATCCAAAAACTTCCTTACAGACACACCTAAAGTAATGTTTGACCATATCCAGGTACCCTGTGGTCCAGTCAAGTTGACAAGTAAAATTTACCATCACCACTACTGATAAATCTTTTTATCTTTCTCTTATCTCTCAATTAGAAACAATATTTGCAGAAGAAATTTAAGTCAAACCCAACTCTGATTCTTTATTTTACTGGCACTTCAAATACACCCTCAGAATTTGTCCTAAGTATCTTCTTTATCTTATGTAATTGAAGTCTGCCTACCAGTGCTAATACTGCCCTCTCAAAGTCCTTGACCTCCAGATATGATATTTAACAAATAGATAATTATTGTTGGCATGCATTATTACAGTATTGTATAGTTACAAAAAAGAAAAACAGTCTAGAAGAATGTATATTGTTCACAAAGATGGAGCCAATCAATGATTAACACACCTCACCTCAAAGCAGTAATGGCAATCCCATGATAAAGCTATTTATTGTTTGTTTATGGAGAAAATAAATTATGAATATTAACTATACTTTTTTACTTCCTTGACATCTAGCACAAAATATTCATCAGAATATTAAAGTTTCTTTTAATAAGCTATTTAAAAATTGTTAAGTTCCTCTAACTTCTGTCATGTTTTTAATTTGAAATCCAGATTTCTCTTTGAAAAGAAAGTACGATTATAATGACAGCAACCAATATTCTAATGACATTTTGAAAACACATTGGTATATAGTGTATTTACCAACTTTGGCTTTTTTTTTTTGCTTTTTTTTTTTTTTTTTGAGACAAGATTTTGTTCTGTCACCCAGGCTGGAGTGCAGTGGCATGATCTCTGCCCACTGCAGCCTCAACCTCCCAGGCTCAAGCAATCCTTCCAGCTCTGCCTCCCAGGTAGTTGGGACTATAGGTGTGCACCAACACACCTGGATAATTTTTGCATGTTTTTGTAAAGACAGGATTTTGCCATGTCACCCAGGCTGGTCTCAAACTCCTGGGCTCAAGTGATCTGCCTTCCTCAGCCTCCCGAAATGCTGGGGTTACACATATAAGTCACCACACCCAGCCTGGGTTTTTTGTTTTTTTTTTTTTTGTATTTAATACAAATATGAGGGAATATTTTGGAGCCGATCAGACTCATTTTGTTTCTTTCTTTGATTAATTATATTTGACTTGTTATGTCAAACAGTAATACCAAGCACATACGTAAGTAATGACTGTTAGGCACTGAATATATCTTGAGTGCCTATATCATAATTTTTCAAAGTAAAAATCTATTGCTTTGCAGTAAGAGTATTATTTCTTTCTACAGAGTGGTAAGCAAGATACAAGAAGCATTTTGTGTGGTTTTTTTTGCTTTTTATTTTTTAGTGCAGAAAATACCAAATAAATTATGAAATGTTCATTTAATTTTATATTTGAAGTGTAGTTTTCATACAATGTGATGGCTATTTAGTGTATAGTTAGATAAACTTGCCAAATGCGTACATTTTTGTAACTCATACCTGTATCGAAATAATTTTTATCACCTCAGAAAGTTTCTTCGTGTTGCCTTCTAGTAAATTCACTCTACCCGCTCTGGGCAACCTCTGATATGATTCCTATTGAATGTCATATAAAAAGAATCATAAAAAATATTCCATTTTTTGTCTGACTTCTTTCACTCAAGTGACTCTTTATGAGCTACGTCTCTGTTGTTGCAGAGTGTTGGTATTTTGGTATTTGAATTGTAGAATATTATTCCATGAATGGGTCTGCACTACAATAGGTGCTTACGCATTCTCCTGTCAATAGATATCTGAGTTCTTTCCAATTTAGGGCAATTATGAATACAATTACCATAAATATTACAGCACAATGCTTTTTATAAGCACATGTTTTCACTTATTTTAGGTAAATACATAGGAATGAACTTGCTTGTCATAAAATGGATCTTTGTACAAAATGGACACTTTATTTTTTCAAAATAGTTGTACCATTTTACATTCTACCACAGTGTGTCTGAGATTTCTAGTAGCTCCACATCACTGACCATATTGAATGGCTCTTTTTTTCTTTAGTGTTCTAAAGGATGCTATTTCATTGTACTTTTAAGTAGTGCTCCCTTAAAGACTAATGATAGAAAACCGTTTCCTGTGTTTATTTGCCATTTACATTTTATTTCCTTTTGTAAAATATCAGTTCAAATTTAAACGATGATGTGGAAATAACTATTTCTTTATGGAAAAAAAGACAAACTGCCTGCCTAAGTCACAAATATATTCTATGTTTTCTTCTAGAAGGTTGACAGTTTTTTTGTTTTTGTTTTTTTGGCATTTAGCTTTAATGTTTACATACTGAATTCAAAATCATCCATCTAGAATCAATTTGTGTATTATGTAAGTTAGGGATCAGGGTTTTGATTTGTTTTGTTTTGCATGCAGATATTCATTTATTCCAACAACACTTGTTAAAGATAGTTTTCTTTATATATTGGATTATTCTAATATCCTGGAAACAAATCATCACATGTGTGCAGACCTATCTTTGAACTATCTATTCTTTTCCATTGATCTGTCTGTCTTTATGCTTACAACATACTGTCCTGTTTACTGTAACTTAATAGTAAAACTTGAAGTCAGAAAGAGGAAGTTTCTATTTTGGTTTACTTTTTCAAGATTGTTTTGGTTATAATAGAGCTTTTGTATTTCTAAATACATGTTAGAATTGGTTTGCTATTAACTATAAGAAAATATCTGAGATGTTTGTTTGGAATTATATTGAATCTATAGAGGATGTGGGGGAACATGTAACACTTTTGAGCCTTTTAATTCATAAATGTTGTATATCTCTCAGTTATTTGGGAACTTTAAAAAATTTTATCTCAGTCATATTTTTAAAAATTTTACTTAAAATCTTGAAAAAACTTTCATTAAATATAATCTCAAATACCTTATGTATTTGTATTCTATCGTAAGTGTTTATTGCTAGCATATAGATATATAATTGATTGTTATTACAATATTTTACTCAATTTACTTATAAAATTACTTGGATCTGTTAGAGTTTTATTTTTCCTCTAGCAATTTTAGAATTATCTGCTTTAGGCATTCTAAAACAAATTTTTCAGTTGTGAATAATAAAATTTTATATTTCTGTCTTTTAGATCACTAGCTCTTTTATTTCTTTTTCTTATATCTAGTATATTTGGAAATGTGAATGATACAAGTATGACCTCTTTTCTTTCAATAGATCTCCATGGGCAACCTTATTCATTTTTATGGTTTCAACTTCAATTTATATCCCAGTTCAAACCCCAATTTTGAGCTTTAGAAACATATTTCTGACTACTTATCACTAATCACCATCTGTACATTTCACAGCCATCTCAAATTCAACATCCTAACTAAATTTACTTTCAACTCCCCAAGAACCCCTTATTTCCTTGTATTTAAGTCAATGTCATAACTCCAAGATGAATTCTTGAAATCAGTTTCAATTTCCTACTTTACTAACACCTTGATCCTTCACGCAGACACTCTCATTCAGATATGGACACAAACTGGTTTTTTTGTTTGTTTGTTTTGTTTATTGAAACAGGGTCTCTCTCTTTCACCCAGGCTGGAGTGCAGTGGCGTGATCCCAGCTCACTGCAACCTCCACCTTCCAAGTTTAAGTGAGTCTTGTGCCTCAGTCACCCAAGTAGCTGAGACTACAGGTACCCACCACCATGCTCAGCTAATTTTTGTATTTTTAGTAGAGATGGGGTTTCACCATGTTGGCCAGGCTGGTCTCGAACTCCCGACCTCAAATGATCCACTCACCTCAGCCTCCCAAATTGTTGGGATTACAGCCTGGCCAGACACAAAAACCGTTTGGCAAACTCTCTTTCACCTAGTTCTTGATAATCTTCTATATGCTTTTTACTGCCTATTTTCAATGCTCTTGACATGATTTACTTCATTTCCTTGGATTATTGACTGCAAGTAGATTTATATCTCAAACCGTTCTCCACATTATAGAGATTATAAATGCTGATTTTATAATACAAATCAGATGATGTGGTTTTCTTTGTAGAAGACCTTCAGTGAACCCCATTTTGTATAGAATAAAATTCAAATAACTATGTACATGTATGTTTGCAAAGATAATAGATAAGTTTATGGGACAAATTTAAAAATTCTTGTGGGTTTGGATGTTGTGTAGGACAAGGCACTGCATATCTTCTGCTTGCCCTTCTGGATCAGTCTTCACAATCTTCTAGCAGGTTGTATGCAGTGGAAGTGAACAATCATGGTCATTAGACCCTTTGTCCGTTGGTTTTCTGTTGAGCTTATGTCCCAGTTCATTGAGGCTGCTATAACAAACTACCATAAACCGAGCAGGTTATAAACAACAGTAACTTATTTCTACCAATTCTCGAGGCTGGGAACACCAAGACCAAGGCACTGGCAGGTTCAATGTCTGATGAAAGCCCATTTCCTAGACATCCGTCTTCACTGTCACCTCACAAGGCAGAGGGGGCTAGCTAGTTCTCTGCCATCTCTTTGATAGAGGCACTAATCCCATTCACAAAGGCTTTACTCTCATAATCTGTTCTTCTCCCAGTGGTCCAATGTCCTAATACCATCATCTTGGGTTTTAACTTTCAGCATTTAACTTTTGGGAGGACACAGACATTCAGATCATAACAATTTAGCTACTGAGTAGAAGGGTAGCACTGTTAATAGGTATGTGGTAGGATGTAGGGTGAGTTGAATTATGCATTCCCCATCTTCATCCTTCGGCCTGACTCCGCCTCACCTTAAGGCCCCTGCCATGCTTATCTCTACATCTCACTTGTCTTGGGGTGCAACACTTTTTATATGGGCTGCCTCTATCCATCGCTTGCACTTTTACATACATTATCTCTCTATTGGGTGCTTTTCAAATTATTCAATTTGGGTGGGCTATTTGTTTCCATCTATGACTATGACATATGTGAAAGTAAAGGAAGGGTGTGGAAAGGAGTTGAAGATGATTTCAAGGGTTTGCTTTTTTTGTTTGTTTTTAACATAAAATAGAATATTGGTTGCTCCCTGTATAAAGACATGAAAAAATTCAGTATCAGGTCTGGTCCAGAACTGATGGTGTTTCACTTTCTAACACCTCTCTACATATCTAGATTTATCTCATCTCACTTTCTCACTTCTACCTCAGGTTTCAGTCATAGCAGGCTAAATGTAGCCATATTTTTTTGCATGCATAATATTTTATCCATAAGGTTCCCTCTGTCTTATACCTTCTCCAAATAGTCTACTTAAAGTCTGTTTAAATGACACCTTGACCTTGTGACACTGGTCATATTTACCTTTTCTCTCTATTTCATAGCAAATTAAACTTAATACTTCTACCACTATTTTTCTATAAGTCAGCCTTTACAACAATTATCCAAACTAGATGAGACTTTGTATTCAAGAAAAAGACAAACATAATTTTGCGTGTGTTTAAAACCAGTATTTAACTAAATTGTATGACCTGTACTTAACAAAATTCTTAACATGTAGCAGTCATTAAGTAAAGATTGATTGAATATTTCTATGGGTAAGTAAATATATATATGGTGCATGCAATACAGTTTAGAAATATTTTGTGGCCTTGAATTATTAAGTTGGTCATTGATATGGAAAAACTTGACAAGCAATGTCAAACATCTCTACCTGCTTAGTGTGATACAGATGTCTTAGTTGAAATAGATACACACACGGGAAAGTACTAAATTTTTTAATTTAACAGTAGAAAAGGAAATAGATTTAAAGAACACTTAAGGGAAGTTCCTCATAGTACCGGTGAATTATAAGATGGTGCATTTTCATAAAGGTCAGAAATGCACCAATACCCAAGGATGATACAGTGATTAAAATGGCATAAGTGTGCAGCCATAAAAAAGGATGAGTTCATGTCCTTTGTAGGGACATGGATGAAGCTGGAAACCATCATTCTCAGCAAGCTATCGCAAGGACCAAAAAACCAAACACCACATGTTCTCACTCATAGGTGGCAACTGAACAATGAGAACACTTGGACACAGGAAGGGGAACATCACACACTGGGGCCTGTTGTGGGGTGTGGGGAGCGGGGAGGGATAGCATCAGGAGATATACCTAATGCAGATGACAGGTTAATGAGTGCAGTACACCAACATGGCACATGTATACATATGTAACAAACCTGCACATTTTGCACATGTACCCTAGAACTTAAACTATAATTTTTTTAAAAAATGGCATAAGTGGCAAGGATGAAAAGTGAAATCAGATTCCCAACTGACTGTGTTCAGTGAAGCTCTCATGTCACTCCAGTTCCTGGGACAGATGCCAACTTAGTTCATTTTATTCAGTATCCTTAAATTACTTCTAAAGTTTAGAGTCAAACACTATTTTGCTTGAATTGTTAGCTTACACTTTAGGCAGTAGTTACATGTCTCATGAGATCTATCAGTGCCCATTTTCCCAAAGACGATAACAGAAAAATGTAGAGTAAAGAAAAATAATTTTATATGAGATTACACAGACTCTAATATTCAGAAAGAGAAACTTTGCCATTGTACTATAACATCCTATTATATAAATCCTAAATGAGTCTTTTGTTCTGATTTTATTGTTGTTACTATTGAACACCTATTTATTTCAAGTAACTTCAGTTACAAAACTACACTTGAATAAATGCTCTTTTCACTTACCTGCATAATCTAAACTGATCAGAAGAAATATATAAATGTCAACCAAAATTATAAATTATATACAAACTCAAAGATAAAGCTAAAATCTTTCACAAACCACAAATTACACTATATAATTATCAATCACATTATGACAAAAGATGTACAGATCCATGATTTTTATAGTTGAAAATTATTGTAATGTTATATATTTTATAATACAAATTGTGCTTCAATAATAGCTAAGAGGAGCAAGCACCTTGAGTTAATTTAAACATTCCTAGTGACAGAGAAAGTATTACTGCATTTTAACCCAGACAATTATTAGAAGTTCTTCCTTATTATTATGGCAACATTTGTATTTCTATAAGTACTACCCACTGCTCCCTTCATGGAATTCTACAGCAAATCTTATTTTTCAGACATATAATAAAGCTTCAAATATTTGAAGATAGATACGTCTTTCTAAGTTTTCCAGAGAAACATCCTGAATTGTCCAACTATATATTTTGGTTTGGAGATGGCCACCATTCTAACCACCATCAACAGGGCTTCTTAATTCAACAATCTTGTTTTTAAAATACATATGTAGGTGCTGAAGTGATTGTAACTTTCTCAGGTTCCATGTTTTATGACTTCTCTAGTATAAGGAAAGTGAAATAACATCAGTAACCAGAACTTAACCACATCATCATTTTTAGTCTGGTTATTATATTCTATCTAATTATTCAATAATATATCTATTAGATGTGAGAAACCACGTAGTAATTTGAACAAGGAAACTTTAATATAAAGAATGAATAACTATAACAGGCAGTTGGAATAAAGAGGTATTGATTAGTAAGGTGTAGAGAGTAGTAAAGAGAACTGCAAAGAACATGAGAGCACGGACAGAAAGTACAGCCACTACTTTCTGGACTGGGCTGGAACATGCGAGGCAAACCTGCTCCTTTTCCAGGACTTAGATCCAGCCTTTGTAGAAGAGTGCATGGCCATGGCTCACTGAATATCACAGAGGTGTCAGTCGTTCTCTGATGGCAGAACTGGCAGGAAATCTGCTCTCCAGGGTGCCAGAAAAACTACTCATGAGAGTATGTCGCGCTGGTGGCACTTTACTCCAAACCACTTTACTCCAAAACCACCCCAGAAAGAGTACCAGAGGAATCTGTTAGCCTCTGAGTTCTGTAAACTGTGTACTGAAGAATTTGGACAATGGCACAGCTGCTTTCTCTGCGGGGTCCCAGACCTAGAGAGAGGATACAGGTTGTGGAGAAGCCGCCCTTCTGCAAGAACACAAGAAAGTCACACATGCTGCAGGTGTGGAGCACTGGACGAGGCATGCATTTCACTGAAGGCACCAGAAAAGCCCCTTGGTGCCAACGGGAGCACACTAGAACCTGGAGAGAAGGTCCAGTGCTGTCGCTACATCCTCCTTTTTTGACAAAGGTTAATATCTAGCCATATGGCAAATACATATGTGTGGGCATACATATATATAGAGAGAGAGAGGCCTACCCTCAGTTTTGCAGAACTGCCTGTTTAACTTGGATTTGGAGGCAAGAAGTGATGAATTGATAACTAGCGCTACTTGGCATATCATGTTGTAATCTATTCAATTGTTTACAGAGAGAATTTCCCTTGGGTTAGCTTTCTAATAGTTCTAACATTAACTTTAGCAAACTAAAGTGAGAATTAATATCTACACTTGGCCACAAATATATACTGAAGTCCTAACTGCAGACACATTTACGACAAATATGATAATCTGAGTTTACAAAATAGAAAAATAGTTATAGTAAATTTTAGATCTACTTCCACATACATGTGTGTGTGATATATTATGTAAGTAAATAATACTTAAAATATGACCTATTTTGTTTATTTGGAAAATTTAAGCATCAGTCAGTTTTTGACATTTAATTTGCACATTGATTTTCCAAACTATAACTCATGTGTTGATCATATAAATAAAATTTTGTTCATCATTATATTCCAAAAGTCTAAATCATCACATACTATAAAATTAATAATAAGCTAATAATGAATAAGTAAATGGATGAACATAATATATAAAGAAGAGGATCCTTTCTTCATAGGGAAAATCCATCCATACAGAGAAACATGCTTTTCAGGATTTTTCTGTATCTTTGTCTCTCAATCTCTATCTTCTAACTTACTGCCTTTCTCATTTTCTGTGTGTCTCTGTGTGTGTATGAATGTATGTGGATATGATAGCAGCAGGAGGCAGACAAATTCTCGGCAGACAAGGGCTGTTCCTCAGTGAACTCTGATCTCCAAGCCAAAGACAGTGTTAAGCCTGAAAACCAAGCTGCAAATCTCAGATAAATCCATCGACTGGATTGAGAAGCTCTCTTCCAGTTTGGAGAACTTCCCTCTTATTGATTCCCACCCTTCACCTATTCTACAAATATCTATCCATCCATAATTGGTTTTTTGCACTGTTGTGTCCATCTTTGAGTGGTGCATTTTTTAAGCTTTTTTTTTGCATACTCACAAACCAATCAGCATGCACTCCCCCATTCTCAGCCCATAAAAACCCCCAGACTCAGTCACACACTGAGCTATTTGCTTTTAGCTCTCCTTTCATTGTCAAGAGCTCTTCTGTTGCTCAATAAACTTCTTCGCCACCTTGATCACTCTTTGGTTTTCTGCGTAAGTTCATTCTTCTTGGATGTGGGACAAGAACCTGGGACCCTCCAAATGCGGGTATGAAAAAGACTGTAACACTGTAGCCCTTTGTCATCCACCAGTGCCAGGCAGCTATGCCAGCCCAGGGTGACAGAAACAAATGAAAAGAGACTCCACCAGCCACAGAAGTTTCCAGCTGTCGAAGTGGCACCAAAAAATCCTGTGTCAGATATATTACATAGAAACACAAATGTATATATGTTATATATACATGTATGTACATATATAATCAGAATGAAAATACAGAAAGAAAACTAAGCACCTACCTTTACATTTATATTAAATATAAGTGTATTAATTTTAATATTATTTTATGAATTTATATTTGTGTATCTGTTTAAATACAACTATATTTTAAATGTCAGTCTAAGAAAAAATGTCCTTTTTTAGGGATTTATATTTTCTACTTCAAACATTTTCCAGGAGCAAAAGAATATACGTATATATCATAGATCAAAATGATCTTACATGATTTTTGCATTTTCAAATTGAATTATCTTTCCCACTGGAGATTTCGATTCAACTTCCTCTGCAGTCTCCAGCGTTGGTAATGTTACTAAATAACTGGCTGTAGAGGGTTATATCCCTCAATTGCCTTACACACACACAAACATATGTACACATCTTTAGAAAAATCATTTGTATTTAGTAATCAACTCTATGTTGATGAACTTTCATCCTGCACTATCTGTTTTTACCTAATTAAAAACAATTATGAGCACAAATGTTCACTTTATACTACCATATATAAGGAAAGCATGGTTATTATCAACTATAGCCAGCATGTTTTTCTGATAATAAAAATTTAAATGTATGTAGATGGTATTCAGAATAACACAATAATTATTATCCATGTTATACATAATTATACATTATTCAGAATAGTCCAATATTATGATCCAGAATAAAACAATATTATTAAGAATAATACAGCCCAGAACAATACATGCTATTCAGAATAATACAGTTGTTCAGAATAATACAATTATACTTTAGAATGTGTGCGTGTACACACACATATATGTGTGTATTTTATCACCACCTTTAAGTGATTATAATATAAAGATTTCATACTGCCATGTGAGACATTGAAAATTGTCATTCCAGCAATGAATCCAAACTAATAAAGTTGGTTTCCTATGTGATCACATTTCTAACGTCTCAAAAATGTGTCAGTTTCTTCCTCACTTTGGCTCCAATTTTGGATTTAATGTTCCTAACTCAAACAAATTTTTATATCCGCCATACTCTATCCCTATAAAAACATGACCAAATCATAATTCTTCTGGTATCATGCTGGGCCATTCTTAGAATCTGTGTTGCCTAAACTGCATGTTTAGGTATGAAATGGAATCAGAATCAATCAAATATTTATTTTGGAATGTCGATAGGAGGGCCAAGATCCATTCACATGTAATAGTGTTTGTATCCCGAACTGAACTGCTTGCCTCACTGAAAGAACAATGCATGAAAAGTATGTAATTAAACAGATGAATAGTGTCATCTGTTTAAGATTTGTGTTCAGCAGAAAGTAAAATAAAAGCACTTTAAGATTTGTGTTCAGCAGAAAGTAAAATAAAAGGAATTTAACAAGGTTTTATGACCATGTTAAAAACGTTTAAAAAACAAGATGTAACCAAACTATCATGGTTTTACTTATAAAAGACAAACCCTTAAAAATATTAATCAGAGTTTATCCTTTTTAAATACTTACCCTGAAGTTGATGGTCTTTGATATTTACGGTTACTTGCTACTTGAAGTCAGTCTTACAAGTATTATACCTACTTCATGATGTTTTGAAGTAGAAGTGTTCTAAAGGTCACTGCATCTTCTGTAGTCCTAACAGTAATAGAGGCCATTATGGAAATTTGGAAAATATGGGAAATGTAAAAAAAATCGATCTAACTCTTAACTAACTTACTCTTCGGAAACATATACTAGTGCTTACTTGTATGTATAAGTATGTACATATTGTAAATATTAATTTAAAAAATTTTTTAAATGTATTTTCCCAATTGTTATCTTTTCTTCTGTTATTAAATATTCTTTAAAATAGTCATTTTATATAACTGGATATTATTTATTTAAACATTTCTCTACTTTTAAACATTTACATTAGCTATACTTTTCTCTTATTATGCATAAATCTGGGAAGAGTATTATCATCATCCATTAAAATCTGAATATAATTCTATTTATTTCCTGAGGGTATATTCTTAGAATTTAAATGATCTGGTAAAAAAAGAATGAATATTTTATCAATTATTTTTATAAAAAGCCAGTTTGCTTTCCAGAAAGATTGTACCAATATATATTTCTATGTATAGTATTTGAGAAAGCTTCCTGAACACTCAAAGCATTCTGTAATTGTGGTCATTACTTAGTTATGTACACAAAACAAATGCAACCTAAAAATAGATGATTAGTTTACACTCAAGGATTCTTATAATGCCTTGGCTTGATGACGTAAATTAGTATTTGTGGCTCACTCCGAATATTCTTGCAATGTACTTGAAGAACTAAGAGCTGTTAATGTTAAGTTATTTACTGATAATGACAGTGGAAGCTATACTGCCGTATACAAATGTCTCATAATCTGTTTAGAGATACCCACCATTATCCCACTATTTGTTTTGTCATCTTTTATTATGGGCCACTTTTGAAGTAAGTCTATTTACTGAACTGGCATCACTCTCTTTTACATTGATGAGACGAAGTCCTAATGTATTCTAGCTAATACAGGAAACTTTTTGGCCTTGATTCATGTTAAGGCAGTTTCTAACCTCTTCCTTACAGCAGGTTGAACTCCTGCTCTGTTGCATCTCACAGCATCTCTCCTGCTGAGCCTAGCATCTGTATCCCTGTAGGACAATGTATACATACTGTAGCAAAATTAAATTTTTATGTGCTGTTGCATATTGGGTAGCATGAGTATGATGAATCTGCTCTACTCCCTGTGCAAAGAGACACGACGATACACAATGCATGAGAAGAGGCTGGCTCAGATAAAAGGTCTTTGCAAGAAAACATCCCACGGAGAGAAAAATCTTCCCTACTGGCCTGATCAGACTGGATTTAAGCCTTCATGCCTCTCAAAAGTCTTTGAAAATGACAATTGAAAGGAAGTTGTTATACAGGAAGAGTACATCTGAGTGTATTTTTTTTTTACATAAATAGGGTGGCTACTGGAGAGACAAAACAGCCTAACTTAAATCTCACTTATCCTCCTTCATTTCCTCTCACTCTGCATTGAGAGAGGCAGAACAAAGATACAGAAAGTCCAAATCTGCAGAAAGAAGAGACTGTTGGAGGTTTTCTAAAGCAGAGATTTGGGGATTTGGGGCACATGTCATGGCTGGTGATTAATCCCTGATTTTTTGAAGAAAACTTTTATGAGTAGTAGTCTGAGCTTTTGAATCAATTTCAGACTCCCTAATATAGACATCAAGGCTATGGAAATGAAACATTGTCTCTGCATTCAAACAATTCATACTGGAGTGAAAAAAGGGAAAAAAAGTAAATCCCAGAAGTGCAATCTACTTGAGTTATTAGTACTGTGAGGAAACATATCTACTTGGAAACACAAAGAACTCAGATTTCACCCTGAGTTGTCAGAGGTTAATTCCGAGAAGAGGTAGTATTTTAATGAAATCTTGGGGATGAAGATTTCAGCTCCTTTTAAAGCTTGAGTGGAGAGAGAATTTCTGAGTAAACAGCATGTCCAAGTCTGAGGAATGAAGACATGTTTACGGAATTGCAGTTTATGTGACAAGGGGTGCAATATACTTTGTATATTACATTGTACTTTATATTGAATACTGATGTAAAAGTGATATGAGGCTAGAGGTGTGATTTTGGAATTTGATAATGAAGGCCATCTCATACTAAACAACATCTGTAGCATCTATAAAATGAGGTAATTGAGAAAAAATTCAAAAGAATATTTACAAACCAGATAACATAAGGGAAATAGAGAGAGAGAGAGAGAGAGAGAGAGAGAAATTGAAAGCCTAACCAGGTAGACTGAAAGTTTTTATTTAAGCTGTGTTTGTCCACTGTTTATTCACTATTATTCTATGATTTCTTATTGTTCTTCTTTCCTGGAACCAGTAGCATTAGCATATTTCTGTCGATCACCTAGATTTATCTCTAACTAAAGTTGCCCTACACAGGCCATCAGCATTTCTCCTAAGACTCAAACATGTCTTTCAATGCTGGGTTCATGGTATGTCCAGTAGCACAGCTCTACAACCTCACCTCACACCTACCAACTTTTCTTCTTTATATTCAATGACCATGGTCAAAAACTTTCTGATTGTCTGAAAGTATTGGTTACACTGTACAACTTTGAATTGAGTTCTTACAAAGGCCTCTTAAAAAGTTTTATCTCATATTTTATTTTGATGTTTCCTAATACTGACATTCTCAAAAATATTGGCCTTGAGACTTTTATTGTTCATTAAGTTATGGAAATTTTTCTTTGTCTCCTAAGGGAAAGATTACTTGTCCATAATTGTTGAATTGTTCATTAGACTTTAGATGACTGGATGATTGTAGAAGGAATGTAGCTTTTTTACCTCTAGTCGAGTAAATATCTGCAATGGTCTTTCTGTTGACGCTTTTTTACATGCCTTAACTCATTTTTTGCTGTAGCTGTTATAACATGTTACTCGTCAAAAATCATAACATGATTCCAAATGAGAAAATGAATTATTGCTAAAGCAATGCTGATTTTTATTTTCTACGAACAACTTTGCTCTCATAAATATCCACCAACTAGTTCCCTTTGGCAAATTTTCCTGACATTGTCCTACTCCAGGCTCAGGCCACCAAATCAGATAAGAGCTTCTGGGAACTAGCATGATGATTTCCTTATCCAAATTAATTAAGACAATCTTAACTGCCTGGGTAGTCACATTAAGGAGGCTCACATTGTTCTTTTACTCACGATTGAGGTTATGGAAAAGATTAGCTGCAAATGGCATATTTCACTTTTTTCCAGTGTGCATCAGCACTGCAATTATTTTATTTGTCAAGCTCAAAATACAGTTACATTTTATAAGAAAATGACAACAACAATTTTTGTCACCCTTCTTAATCATGTAAAAATATTAAATCTGAAATTATTTGGAGATATGTGTTTACCATCAGTATGTATATATAGCTTAATAACTTCTAGGCACAAAACCTGATAGATTTACTATATGGAAAATATATTTAAAGCACTTCATCCTCATATTAGGATTATATTTTCCATTTATAATAACAAGAACTTTACAGGCCAAATACTAACAGATTCAGCAATAATTTTCTTTTCTGAAATTTAGCTGGAGCTGCAGAATATAAGAACAAGACTTTGAAAATAAATTGACTATAAATGTACAGACATTGAAATAATATGGACAGGTACTCTGTTCATAGTTCTCAGCAACATGAAATCTACAAATCAAAGAGCTAGTTTCACCCTTTCTGGATAAATTGTAATGGGTAGGCTCATGAACCTTCTGCTATTTCAGTGGCTGCCACTTGCAAAATGTTCACAGTATATTAGATGTTATTGCCCTTGATTATTCCAAAGCATTAATTGAACGTTTCAAGACTTTATGGAAGGATAGAAAAAAACTCTAATGAGTTAACTCTGGGGAGCCATGCCATAATTTCTAATGGGGATATAAGCTTTATCATAAAGAATCTTTAAAAAACAAAAATACAAAATCAAGGCTAGAATCCTGCTGGAAGAGACCACGCTATGCCCTGAACGAACTGCTGTAAAGCATCAAGCTCTACAGACCTAATGCCCAATTTGAAATTCTGTTAGTCTAACCATTTAAACAGTAATGTTAATTACAATTTTCTCCCGTGTTTCAGGTTGTTCCTACCTGTCTACAGTGTAAGGTATGAAATGCTTTCTCTCATAAATTTGTTTAACATATATAATTGCTGCCCTAGCATTCATTTTTAGGCCTGACATACGTTGTTTGAGACCTAGTGGCACGCCTTTGGCCTAATTAAAACTGTTTCTCCCTATGTGGTTATGATAAAGGCCACTCTTTACTTATCCCACTGACACAAAACCCAACTGTGAGAAAAAGCGGCAAATGTAAGAAGCCATGTTTGCTCATTTCGGCTTGTATCCCTGACTCTGTGATGAAATGCAGCTCTCTGGAGGAATGCCTTGAAGACAAAATAGGATACAGCACATGGCACCCCACATCTCTTCCTTGAATCACTATATTCCTTTGAAAGCTAACCGTAGTGCTTGCCTTTTCCTTCACATAAGATGATGTCTGATGGGATTAATGATTATGTTTCTCTAATCTATAACCAAAGTGTCTTACAGTGTGTTGTAAGAATCTATAACGTACTCTTCCAAACCTTGATGTGATTCTGCTTCAGCGTAACTTCCGAGCAAATTTGGTGTGATTTTGAACTCCCACTATCCATATATAAGCAGTGAGCTGAAATATCTATGCCCTGTGCCAGAGCAGTCTGACAGAACAGCTCCCAGGTACAGGCCTTGGTCCATAGTTATCAGAAGACTTCTGAATAAAAAACTAACTATAATTCTTTGACCGCTTGGTTTTCTTTCCTTTAGTTAACAGAACACACCCCACAGCTGCTGCCATGATAAAATTTAATGATCAACACCACGGTCATGTAAATAACTTGATGTCTTCCCGTGTGTGTGTGTGTGTGTGTGTGTGTGTGTGTTTTAAATAGTGAATCCACAACCCCGATGGGAAACCTAAGGGATATTTTCCATGGACCTGTATTAAAACATAGTCCCAATGGTTTTTTCTCTTGTTCTCTCTCCCTCCTTACCCACTATTTGAGCTCTCCACCACTCTCTGTTTCATGCATTTTTATTTCACCTACTCATTGTGTCTGACCTGACTGACACACACACCAAACCTAACTTTCCCCTCTTGTGAGGTCTCTCCTAGAGCGTGGTTATCTTGGCTTGTGGTCACTCTTAACAGAGAGATAACAAGACCAACTCCAAACAGAAATCATAACACCTTACATACATGAATCTGCTGGAATGAAACAATGAAACCTTGAACTTTATGAACACTGACATGTTGAGCCCACAACTTAAATGTTGAGTGTTACTGTCTAAATGCCATTTCAAGTGATTTCTAGTTCACTTCACCAAATGGTGAATAAAAAATACCTCCAGGCAAGTAATACTCAGCCTGCCTCTGTTTAGTTAGAAGGTGTAGCTTTGGACTATGCTTGTTTCCTCCATACTCATATGCTCCCTTCCAAGTGTTGTTTGATAACATTTTATGAATGAGATTTAGCCTTAAATCTTTCCATACCTTTCCATGCTTTTCCTCCATGTCCAAAATTATAAGGAAACTTAGGAGCAAAGACAAAAAAATACTAAATTTTTCAGGCACAGTAATTATAAAGGTAACTACATTTTCCTTGTGGAAGACCTAATGACATTTTCTTAGAAGTTAAATACAAACTTAATTAAACATGTTATACAGGTTGAGCATTCCTAATCTGAAAATTCAAAATCAGAGATGCTCCAAAATCTGAAACTATTTGAGCACCGACACGATGACACAAGTGGAAAATTCCACACATATGTACTTAACACAAACTTTGTTTCTCATATAAAATTGTTTTTAAATATTGCATAAAATTACATGTGTAAGGTGAATATAAAACATAAATAGTTTTCATCTAGACTTGGTCCTGTCTTCAAGCTCCAAAATATTGACTATAGATCTATCTCAATATTGAGTATAGATAGATAGATAGATAGATAGATAGATAGATAGATAGATAGATATGTGAACACACATATATATATAACGGAACACTACTCAGCCATAAAAAGGAATGAATTAATGGTATTCACAGCAATCTGGATGGGATTGCATACTCCTATTCTAAGTGAAGTAACTCAGAAATGGAATATCAAACATCGTATGTTCTCACTCATAAGTGTGAGCTAAGCAATGAGGGTGTAAAGGCCTAAGAATGATACAATGAACTTCGGCGACTCAGGGGTAAAGGATGGGAAGGGGGTGAGGGATAAAAGACTGCACATTGGGTTCAGTCTATACTGCTTGGGTGATGAGTGCACCAAAATCTCACAAATCACCACTAAAGAAATTACTCATGTAAATAAAGAAATTACTCATGCAACCAAATGCCACCTGTTCCCTAAAAATCTACGGAAATAATATTTTAAGTTGTATATAATGGCCCTTCAAAGAAACACAACCAACAAGATATATATGTATATACACACATATGGGTACACATGCGCATATATGTGTGTGTATATATATATATATTTCTTTGAATAACCCTGACTCTTACTGACACACACATGGCCCCATTGACACATCCAATTAATTGAAGGAGTTTAACATTTGCTCCACATTTTGAGCATATGGAAAAATTATTATCAGTTTTGAAACAATCATTTACATTTTAAAATGTTTCCATTTTGCTTTCATTCCTATAGTCTCATCTAGTTCTCTTTCTCACTGACAGTTCACTAAAATAAGGTCGTGGAAATGTAGTATAATTTAAGAATTTTAGATTGGGCATCAGAATATCTGTACCTGAACATAGAATTTATCTATTAGTAATATGTAAACTTGAGCAATTCATTTGTCCTTCCAGATATTACATTTGTCATGTTTAAATTAAAGACATTTGTGTGTTTTTATGGTAGTACTGTAAGAATTGAGAATGAAAATATAGTTTTTTAGTACATTATACAATGTCATCTGATGTAAGTTTACTGTGCTCATAATAGTAACAGTGATGTTATTATTAGTATTTTCCCTAAAACGTGTAAAATCCAAATATATAAAATAATTTTACGTTTTCAAGTATAATGGAGAAATATGCCATGCTATTCTGTAGTCTGATACCATTTTCCTTTCTCTCTTGAATTACACTTGATATGGTTTTTAATTCAATCCATCCTAAGCTCAGTTTAAATGATAAATTCATAATAGTTTATCATAATTAATTCTTTAGCTATATGTCACACAAAATTTAAAGCAAAATTTAAAGAAAAATTGAAGCAAAATTGAAGCAAATTTAAATCAAAATTGAAGAAGGAAAAGAAAAATTTTTATAACTTAATTTTATCATTTATCATTATGTCTCCTACAGAAATAAAGCTAAAAAAAAGATGAATATTTTTTCAAAGATGCAAAAGATAAAATGTAAATAAAATATGTGCCTTCTGTGGCTCAAATAATAAAAATACAATGGAAATTCATTTATAGAATTCATAGTAGACACAAGTATGCAATGTCAAGTTTTGCTTGATATAAAAATCTATACAGATAAAGTTCTGCTCCGAAAACACTGTGTTAGGTCTTTATAATACATTAAATTTAACTTTCCTCTCTTGATGAGGAAAAAACATTATTATTAGGCACTAACAATGTGCTAAACTCTAATACAATCTCCATAATATGTTATTATTTTTATCGTTAAAAGAACACTACAAATAGGTAACGTTGCACTCTTTAACAGAAAGGAAAATGAGGATAAAGAGGTTAGACACTTACCATGGTAGTAAGAGGATTGCTTGAATCTGCTCTGTTGTCCAGATCACAGGCTTAATTAAAATCTGTACGTTTAGCAGTTGCTAAATTCCTATCTATTTCCTTTCAATGGCCTCAGATCCTTCCCTCATTTGCCATATTCAGACATTTCACAAATTCAGATCTCCATTGCCTTACTCTGAGATTACTGCCCGAGTTTCCCAGTTGACTTCCACACTAGCAGTTTTTCAGCAGTTACTCTTACCCTCTATACAGAAGCTATCATCAACAACAGAACAGAAATAATAAGCCCCAACAACCAGAGAGGCAAAGGACAGTAGACAGCCTGGGGAGACCACCTTATGGATTAACAAGAGCAGTTTTCTCACTTGGAGTCACATTCTCCTGTGCCGTTCACCCCCTTCGCTCTTCTGTTCCAGCTCTGTAGCTAACAGGGACCTTTTCTTAAAACACCTGTCCCTCCTTTCTTCACTTTGCTTCCTTCACTGATTTTAATGACTACACTCTGTGGATTTTTATTGCTTTTAAAAGAAAGTTTTATTTGTTTTTTTTAATAAAGCCATACACCATTTGTGCAATCAGAATAAAATATCAGAGGACAAGCAGCAAATTGAGAGTGTAAGCCTTGGAGGCAGTAAAATTTAGGCACACAATACAGATTTGATCAATATCTCAGACAAGTTAACAAAGTCATTAGGCCTCAGATCTCTCAGATATAAAAATAGGGAAACAGCTATATTTTGTGTTAAGATACTATGAGAAAATGTGGAAATTTTCTCAGTATGCAGAAGAAATTTAATGAATAAAAGCATTTCCCCTGTCCCCTGCCTTCCACCTTCTATCAACTGGTCAGTTTAATAATATGAATCTTACTATCTATGTTTAATAGATAGATAAATTATATAGATAGATGATAGACAGAAGATAGATAGAAGATAGATAGATAGATAGATAGATAGATAGATAGATAGATAGATAGATAGATAGATAGATAGATAGATAGATAGACACAGATGATAGGTAGACAGATAATTTTAATGAAACAGGTTTAAGTTGCTAAGCCACAGGGTTATGGGTTTAGGCAAAAAACAGCAAGCTCAATAAATGATTTTGAACAGTGTTTTCATACTAATTGTAAAGAAGATAAGAGTGATCAGAAAAAAATACCAAGAAGATGTAAGAGAGAGCAAAATATTAACATGATAATAGGATACCTCCTTTAAGTGTATAATTTCTGGTGTTCCTGAGAAATAAATTTGTCTTATGTTACATTGTATCAACATATATCCAATAGAGCATGAAATTGCTTCTCTGCATCTTCACTTTTTTACCTTTCCCCAAAGCTCTCATCATGTCCAGTTATGTTTTATAGTGAAAACCCTCTGATAAGAAGAGAGACAATTACAGAAAACCCTAGACCCATTTCCCTCTGGCCACCTTTCCAGTGGCTAGAAAAAAGTGAATTATTATTCCTGTGTATTAGGCTAACGAAAACTGTTATCTGATATTTATAATTTTATATACTAGTAAAACTGTAGTTTTATTATGAGATGCTTTGTATGATAAATAAGTGGTTTCTTTATCATGAATAGATTAAATTAGCTTACTAATGTTATAAAAATATAATATTCTTAACTAGACATTCCTAATGAGAAGTTATCTCTTTTAAAACTATGAAATATTTCCCACCTATGTGGTAATGAACAAAATATATTACTTTAATAACATCCAAATTGGCAATAAAACAGTTATCATATATATTAATAAAAGTATATTGATATATCATGAGAAAGAAATCAGAGTGAGTTTGGAAAATGTCTTACCCACTATGAATTTATTCAAGATTAAAATATATGGGTTTGAATTAGTGACCAAACATTTCCTTTTACAATTGCATAACAAATTGTATAATTGTTTAATAAACCCATGACCTTAAAATATTTTATATTTTTTAGAATACTTGCAAGTATATTTAAAAAGTAGCAGTTCATGCCAACAAACATTGGGCAATTTGGGAAAATCTGTGTTACTCATTCATTTATTCTCTTCTCTTGGCTTTTGGCACGTGTAGTTGCAGGTGTTGGGCTGGACAGGTGCGTGTTTCTCAGTTTGAAGATGAGTGCTAGAAGTCTATGATTCCTTCAGTTCCATGGATCTTTGACTTTGTTGCCACTTTTACAATACAGGCTGACTTCGCGGATCTGAATCGCTGAAGCAGATTTTATATAACCATCTTCACTGGTGACTAATTCATGACTAAACTGTAAATGGTTTGATAATGTTCTCTGTAGAAATGTAGCAACTGCCAGCTCATTCTCTCATTAGCATGCTATTCCAGCAAGAGAAAGACAACTCCATTAAATCTTTAAGTGGAATATATATGTCTTGAAGATTGAAATCACTAATTTTGTTTGGTCAAAACATCTACCCTAGATCATTGGCCTTAGTAGGTGCTTAGTAACTGTTTTTGTGTTACAGTTCCTCAATATCACTTTTATTGTGGTTTGGCATTAATAGAGGTGATCTTCAGACAGATTTGTATTATTGCACACACTCTCTGAGTGGGCCAATGTGCACAGCAAAACCACTTAGAACATTATTTTGACTTTAGGATATCCAAAATGCAAAGGCAACAGAAATTTTAAGATTCAAAGAAATAAATAGGATCTGACATAATTCAAAATATAGCTAGAATTTGAAAAAGACAGGGCAACGCATTTTTAAAAAATTGAGTAAGGTCAGCAGTGGCAAACCTGGGAGACTTTTTATGCTCTTGTGGAATGGTTGATCCTCTAAATGTTCCATCGTATCTAAGCTCACCTGCTCATAAAAAGGAAATTTTTAAGTTTTAGTCACTTGTCTTTTGGGAAAGATTATATAATTGTACCATGATATCTTTCATATATCACAAATAGGCAGTGAACATGTGGGAAATGAATTTGGAAAGCCCTATAAAACTTAATTTAAATTTTTGTTAAGTATCTTAAGTTCCTGAATCTGAGTTTATCTGTACAATGAGAATTATTATATATCTCAGCCATGATTACGGTAATGTCATTTTCAGAATGTCTCTGGAAAATTTTTATAAGCTATAAAGAATTTGTAACCTTATATATTATAAATGTAAAAAAACAATATATGCATGATACAATGCTAATAATGATCATGAAACAATGAGATGAGACTAGAGAAGAACTTTATCTGAATATATGTGTCAACACATACTCAAAATTAAGTCTGCATACTATTCCATGGTATGTATGTGCCATATTTTCTTTATCCAGTCTATCACTGATGGGTATTCGGGTTGGTTCCAAGTCTTTGCTACTGTGAGCAGTGCTGCAATAAACATACGTGTGATTGTGTCTTTATAGTAGAATGATTTATAATCCTTTAGGTATATACCCAGTAATGGGATTGCTGAGTCCAAAGGATGAGTTCATGTACTTTGCAGGGACATGGATGAAGCTGGAAACCATCATTCTCAAAAAACTAACATAGGAACAGAAAACCAAACACCGCGTCATTTCACTCATAAATGGGAGTTGAACAATGAGACACATGGACACAGAGAGGTGAACATCACACACGGGGGACTGTTGAAGGCTAGGGGAGTGATAACATTGGAGAAATACCAAATGTAGATGACGGGGTAATCGGTACAACAAGCCACCATGGTACGTGTATACCTATGTAACAAACCTGCACGTACTGCACACGTATCCCAGAACTTAAAGTATAATAAAATAATTTTAAAAAGACCTGTTACAATTTAAAAAAATATGTCAAAAGATTTACCTTGGATATGGCTCAACTCTACCTTCTTTCCATCAATCTCCAACTGCTAAAGAATTGAATTTAGTAAAGTATATGTTACAGTTTGAATGGCACATAAATGCTATATCAATTGCTATTCTCTAGTAGCAGCTTTATTTAAAAGAATATTGAAATAAGTGTTTTGGAAGGAGAAGTTTAAAGGAAGTAATTCTGGAACATGAACATTGGGAAAAGAAGGCAGGCTTTAGATCCAGCTCAGCTGGGTGGAAACTTCACCCAGCCACGGCATAATTGATTTTCCTAGGGCTGGGTACTTAAACTGTCTTTTCCTAAAACTCAGCTTCCTCACTGATTGTAAAGTCATATTTTTACAGGGGGAATTTTAATATCTCATGGAGTTAGTGTGAGGATTTTATAGAAAAATATATTTCTTTCTTATTCAGCGATATTTATTGAGTCTCTACCATGTCTTAGTTGCTGATTCCCAAATAATATTGATAAGAACCTCTAGATGGGGATTTCATGTCTGTCTGGTGCTGTCATTCATTTTTAACGAATATGTATTACCTGTATCTCTCTCTCTCTCTCTCTCTCTCTCTTTTTTCAGATGGGGTCTCACTCTGTTGCCCAGGCTAGAGTGTAGTGGTGCAATCTCGGCTCACTGCAACCTCCACCTTCCAGTTTCAAGCGATTCTCCTACCTCAGCCTCCCGAGGACAGGCATGCACCATCATTTTTGTATTTTTCATAGAGACGGGGTTTCACTATTTTGCCAGGCTGGTCTCGAACTCCTTACCTCAGGTGATCTGCCTGCCTTGGTCTCCCAAAGTGCTAGGATTACAGGCATGAACCATTGTATTCGGCCCATAATTCCCTTTATTTACCACAAGAAACATAGTAATAATTTTAAATGTGACACGACTGATCCTATATATTTCAGGATATGTGCTCATGCAGGAGCTACATAGATCCATCAGTCTGTAGTAATTTGGATGTCATTATTACCCTTGTTTAGCAAAGAATAATGTATAATCTCAGCTTTATCCAAAAGGAGTACATTTTGAACTTGCATTTAATTTGTACACATAGCCCTCAGAAACCTCAAGGTACCTAGTAGAAGAAGTTTTGATGCTTGTCTGCTAGAGAATTAGCTCTTCACTCACTCATAGTTAAATTGTAGCACAGAGTCAAGTGGCATTTCCACCTTTCAGGACTCTCAAAATTTAGGTGTACTTACATTATTGTAATTGAAGGGAGGTATAGGAATGTCTAACTTAAAGTAACTACCTGGATAAAACAAGAAATCAAAAGTAATCTTTTAAAGCAAATATCTGGTCATTCAAGGCTACTCTGTCATATGGTAGATGCCAGTCTTTACGTGGGTGAGGTGACGCAGGAGAGAGATTTCAAAGGCTTTCTTGAATTTGTCAGCAGAATTTTACTTTAATTCTATTTGCATTTTAAGTTTCTGCAATACGAGTCCCTTCACTAACTGAAATGCTTGTAGAAGCATTACCATCATCTTCCCTCCTTTAATGAAGATCTGTGAGAGAAGTCAACTGCATGGCGAAAATGAAATAACAAAAGAATGAAAAATTTTTTATACATTAATGTATGGGCCCTTAGGATCAAATGGGTTTAATACACAGGCTTGTTCTTAAAAGTACTAATGAATGTGTTAGGATTTGACTCTTTGTGCTTACATTTTCTAAGCACCTACTTGCTACACCATGAGACATTTTGTACAGTCTGTTAGATTTCTACTTAAATTACTGGCTCCTTCCAGTACTGCCTCCTGAGATGATTATATACTACTTTGATGGGGAATTTAGGAATTCCAAAACTTTTTAGTAATACATTTAGAGACAATTTGAGTTACTCCCAACAGATGGCTAATTACATCTATTGTGGGGTGATTTAGCTCTCGGAGGCAATCTTATTATCCAGTTCTTGTTTGAAGACAGGACAACTAACTGTTTCCATGATGTTGCACTATATTTGGAAGAAGCGTTAGGGATCATTTCCAACTCCCTCATTATGAAGATGTAAGAACTTACTTTGATAGAGTAACTGGGTAAATCACTTACGAAAATAACTTAACAAACTCTAATTTGGGGACTAAGCAGGCAAAACAATGTGCTTTTTTGCATTGAAGGGGGTGGTTTTCTTAAGTTGCTTAGAATAAGCTTAAGAAACAACGTACTCAATAATCTATTTGAAAAGGTAAAATGTGATACATACACTAATAGAAAAAGAGAAAGGACAATGGGAAAATACGGTGTTGTTTGGTAAAAGCAGTGATGTTTAATCCAAATTTTGAAGAGCAGGTAAGATTTTGATACAAAAAGATTAAGAGGACGTGATAATTTTTTGGAAGGAAGGAGGAAATCACGTTAGCCAAGGCATACAGAGCTTTCATGATGGAAGCAAAAGGCATGTTGAGTTCAGAGTAGTGACAGATCTAGCACTAAAACCAGGTTGAGCTATAGGAAAAGTTCCAGGCAAAATAAATTGGATTTTATTTTATAAGGAATTGGAAGTCATTGAAAATATTATCAAAGTAAAAGAATAACATGTTCAGAGCTTTATTTTGGAAAGATAACTCATCTGCAAAAATATTGCCATCACATACACATGAAATAGATGTGCATTGTATGGGTAAGTGTCTGAGGCTGTTTATGACAAAATGAGAGATATCTTTGAAAATTTATGTTCGCTATAAAATGTCTCCCAATATGTTGCAATATGTATCAAATATGCCTTCCATTTCTTAATATTTAGTTTTTCAAATGCCTTATTTATTGCTCAATATCACCTTCCTTTTATGTCACGTAGAAGCACATATTTATCTTCTACCTTCATTTAAACCTTGGTTAAAATCTTTCAGACTTCCTTGCTTAGTTTTAGAATAAGAAATTAAAATCATATTAAAAATTCTATAAGGATATTAGTAGTAATAACAATTATACACAGCAGAAATAGTTATAATTGTGTGTTCTTGTAAGTCAGCATAGAAATATACTTTATATGCAGCATGTAAATTGTACCCCATATTGATTGTATTATATAAATATTATGATTGTCTTTATTTTATCCAGTGAGTACCCTAGGGCTTAGACACTACTAAAATAGTCCGAGCTCACAAGGGCAATAAGAATGTATCTGGCAATTTACGATTAAATGTTTAAAATCTGATTTTAACCATTTAAACTGATTAAAATGGAGAACCCCACTTTAAGATTTCTCAAAATAAGGGAAAAAATACTATAACAGTCTATCAAAATTCCATACTAGGAAATGATTATTTATATTTTGGGGATAAATTTTATTTACACCCCCATTCACATGAATGAAGAGCTTTGAATCTGTGTTCTAGATACAAACGTATCTTCTCTGTAATATAAACTTTTCTTGGGTTTTCCTGAAATAAAGTTATAATTACAGTTTCTATTTACTTTTTGAGGAAGAAACATGTGAAAATTAATTTCGTCTGTTAAAAAAAGATGATTTTCTTTCCTCTAGACCCAGGGAGGGTCTTAAGAGCATAAGAGCCTTATGAGCAAGTTTTACTCTTACATTTCAAGGCCACAAGTTCCAAAACATGATGACAGCCTATTAGGAAACAGAAAAGTGATATGCAAAGTCACCTGCCTCCTGAAAGAATTATCTTTAAGGTACCTTCTAAAGAAAGAGCAAGCAATTTGGAAGGACATGCAGTACAAGCAACCTCCTTAATTGTGCCCAAACCATTGGTTCTTGTTTTATACACTCAATAAGATGCTGCCCATGCAAAAGAAAAATCCTAGTTAGACAGGAACAATAAGATCTGGTAACTGATAGTATAACATAGTGTACATGATAGCCAAAATGATTTATTTTGTAAGGCAAATGTTATCATATAAATGCTCTTATTAAAACTCTACCAGTGTTTTGTTTTGCTGTAATGCATCGCAAGTATTTCTACCAACACTAGACTAATAGCAAGAGAAGGGGGAGAGATTTTTCACATAAAAGATTGCTGCTGCTCTTAGAATAAAAGAAATAGCTTGTAAACAGAATACCAAGACTTATGTGGTCTGCCAGGTCTCTCTAGACTCAGGCTACCATGCTGTCCACACTGGCTAATTGTAGTCCTTCCCAACATTGACAGGAAGATCTATAGTTCAGTTTTGAATAACTGAATTTTATATATCTATTTAGTATCCATGTAAAGACACCAATAAAACCAGCTTGAATATATAAGTCAGAGTTTCAAAAGAGAGGTCACTATATGGAGCCAGAATTTGGCAGTAATTGACAGAAACATAATATTTAAAGCCATGAAACCAAATGAGATAACCAAGGAAGAGAATATAGAAAAAGAGAAGAGGACCAAGGATCAGGCTCTGAGGTTTTATTATGAGAAGAGATTGGAAAGAAGAGGAGTCAGCAAAGGAAACTGAAAGTGAGTCATTAGTTGAACCAAGAGAGTGGTGCTCTGTGTATTGAGGGAACAAACTGTAACTAGGAGGAGAGACCCAGAGTGGTAGCTCAGTTCTGCTAAAAAGTCATAAGTAAAATGAGTTCTGAGAATAGGTTACAGGATTTAACAATGGAGAATGAGGATTCATGAGTGCCATTATAAAAAGTGGGATGTTGGAGTAAAAACTGGACTGGAATGTTTTTAAGAAATAATATATTTAACAAACAATGAGATAGTGAATAGAAACCCATAATTTTAACATTAAACTATCATCAAAAATTAGATTTTGTTGCAATTTATTACTAAGAGCAATAAACAGATAAATCAAAGGGCAGTAAATGGATATGTTTTTATAATTGCCTGATTATTTTCTGAAAATGATTATTTCCAGAGGCGAAGTTACTGCGTGAAAAAGTCAAAATATTTCTTAAAAAATGTTTCTTATTGCCCATTCTTATGGTGCTGAAAAAAAAATTGTTGCCTCATCTTTTTGACTGTTAGATTATTCCTATTTTCTGTATTATTTGGATAGAACTTACCCAATATTTTAATTAATAATAGTAAAAAGTCATATTTTATATTTAAAAATATGTGTTCTGTTTTACTATTAGATGTGGAACTAGCTACTAGATTGCCCATGTTTTTTATTATGAAATCAATAATGTGTTCATCACAAACAATGTGACAATTGTAAAAAAAAAAATGGCAAAAAATAAAAGTCCCCATTTACTGAGACTGTTTTATATATTTTTATAAATTGTTGCAGTTTTCATCATAACAATTGTAGATTCCAGATAGTTCTTTTGAAGAATGTATCCTCTAAATGTGTGATGTTTTGTTGCTTGGTGTTTTGTTAGTACTTATTTTGTCCATGGCCTATCTAGTGAGAGAGTCATTATTTGATTTTCATTTTATAATTGGCACTTTCCCATATGCTGCCTCACAAAAATGAGTGGGTCAGACACAGGACAAGATTTCAAGCAGTTCTTCACACATATCTGCTGAAAACTAACTAAATCAGAATGAAATACCTCTGTCTTTTATCATTTGTCAGGATTTCTTCAACCTAATTTTATCAGTAAGTCTTTCTTATTGTTCTATAGAGCATAATAACTTTCTGGGTTTTTTTTAAAGATTAGTTTTAATTATCCCTATATTTATTATGAAGTCCTATTATTCAGAGCAAGAATTGGCAAACTATGGCCTGTTGGTCAATTCTGCAGTCACTTGTTTACAAAAAGTTTGCCGAAAAGGTTTTATTGGAATTAAGCCATGCTTATGCAATTAAATATTGTCTGTGGCTGCTTTTGCACAACAGTAGAACTGCAACATTGCAACAGTTTTTATGGCCGAAGAAGCCTAAAATATGTACTATCTGTCACTTTACAGGAAAAAAAAATAGTTACAATCTCATTTAGAGCAGTAGTTCTCAAATTTTTTTCCTTTACTGTCTTAAAAATAATTGAAGATATCAAAGATCTCTTTTTTATGAGTTGTGCCTACGAATATTTGCTGTATTTGAAATTAAATTTGAGAAATTTAAAATAATGTATTAATTTCTTTAAAATAACACATTTACTCATGACATGTTAACATAAATTGTACTTTCTCTGAATCATAATTATATCTTCCAAAATGAATTGATACAGTGACATGAGTGTTTTACATTCTTTGCAAATCTCCTTAATGACTGGCATAATAAAACACAATATTCTCATATCTGCTTCTGCATTCAATTTGTTGTTATTTGCTGTTTTGTTTGAAGTAGATAAAGAGAATACAGCCTCACATGGATATGTATTTGGAAAATGAAGAATATCATAATGGCATTTCAGCTAACTGGGGATACTAAACAAGTTGTAGTTTCATAAGCGTTAGTTGCACTGAAGGCTCTGAGACACTATCAATCAACTTTTCTCAAACTCTGTTACATTCCACTTACACTTTGAATAGATACTCTACTTATGCACGATTTTGTAATATCTTTTCAGTATATAATGCCAAAAATGTACAGTTTTTAAAACCACCAATCTCACCAGAAAGACTACATGCATTGAAACACCAGTTAACTCAAAATGGAGAATATAAGATTTCCATTATTCTAATACTTGAAAGCTCATGTTGTGTTATTGTCAGAAATGCTGCGAGATGTTTTTTGTTGTTGTTGTTGCTGGGTTTTTTTTTTTTTTTTTGCAACGACCGACTTCACTGATTTGGGGAAAAAATGGCTACTTATTACCCAAGTCACAATAACCATGGTTTAGCTATCAATTGTTCTTTCAAGTGAAAATGTTGCTCCATTTATAAATGCGGTTAGTTCAGCCAACAACAGGAACAATTGCACAACTGCTTTTTCCTAGTGTCAACCATGTACTTTCATATGCAAGAGAAGTCCTTGCATTTTGTTACACAGGACATTAAAAAGACACTCAGGAGTTTGTGAACCACACTATGGGAATTGATAATCTAGTTAATTATTTATTTTGTTCCTTATCACTTTCGCCATTTATGAGTTCTAAGGATGACTTTGGCACCTTTTAAATTCAGGTAGAAAAAGCTCATCACATACACTAGATATCACAGAGAAATTTTTCTCATTCTTGGTGCACAGATGCCTTGTCTGTCATGGCCCTGCAAGTTCTGACTCCCAGCAATCGGGAAACCTCTCTATAAAATCTATATTTCTTCCAGATATTTTGGTAGATTTCTCTGGCCACTTGTTTGGAAGTAAGAAGAAAGGTTAGCTAGTACGTAACATTGGAGCAACCCAGACAAACTGCTTGAAGCTTCATTGCCTCCTCAGTAAACTAGAGGTATGATTGTGCTGTGCTTGTCTCACAAAATACTGAGATAACAGTTTAGATTATCTATCTCCTCCTCCGCAGCTTTATTTGTGTTTAATTGACAAATAAACTCTTTATTATTATTGTTCGTTTTTGTAGAGACAGGGTCTTACTATGTTGTCTCAGCCTCCCAAAGTGCTAGGATTACAAGCGTGAGCCACCACACTCAGCCAATACTGTATTTTTGATCCACGGTTTGTTGAATCCACAGATATGGAACCTGAGGACATGAAGGGCTGATGGTACTGACTGATCTCACATATAAGTTCCTGATGTCAGTGAGAAAACTTCGCTTTTCTCATCATTAAGTGTGATGTTTGTTGTAGGTTTTGGTAAATATTATTGATCACGTTGTGGATGTCCCCTCTCTTCTAGGTAACTGAGAGTTTTTATACTGAATGGATCTTGATGTTATCAAATGCTTTTTCTACATTTAATAATACAATCATATGACTATTCTTTTCTAGCTTATTGATATAACTTAATTAGTTAATTGATATTTATTTACAGTATTTTAACTGATAAATCATAAAGGTATAAACTGATGGGGGATAGTGTTTTTTTATGCAATTTGGCTTTTCATTATTAGAAATAAACATCAGCCATTTATATATATATATATATATATATATATGTATCTCCTTACAGTCTTCTTGATAAGCTGACAACAGAGTCAAATGAGGAACAAATGTATATTAACTTCAGTGAAATGCTTACAAACAATAGCCTAAAACTTTTTATCTTGTCTCATTATTTCATAGTTAAATATAAAATTTATTGCAGGTTGATTATTTTTGTCGAAAATGCAAGATACTCAAATGTTAGTTAATACAAATAACTTTTATCTATTTTGATATCATGACTTATTAATTGTAGCTTGCAACTTCTATAAGTCGTCCCCAAACGAAATCTGTACCAATTTGCTATTTCACAAATTTCTGCACAAGTCATATATTTTATTACATAATAAATTTAAAGTAAATTAAACAGCACATTATTAACTAAATAGGAAAATAAGTCAAAATAGAATTATTCAAGTGTGTATTTAAGTGAAATCAATAATTTTTCATGATTTACCTAAAATCAAGCAATTTAACTTTTCATTCCTTATATACTATAAAATTTTTAAATAACTAAAATACCCACCATGAGAGTTTGCAAAAATTTTACTGTACAAGAAAAAACAGGTGAAACCTTTAAAGAAGCCAGAAAAAAAAAAAAAAATGTGTCAGTCATCATTTGTATCCATTTTAAAGGGAATGTTGCCATTCTTGAATGGATGACTGGTAAACTGGATAATATGAAGTATTCTCAGTTGCAGAAGGGAGATTAAAGGCCAATGGGATAGTATGTTGATTCGAATAAAATGTTATGAAACCATTCTTGCCATGCCTTATCCTGTCTACATCATAGACGCATCTTTTATAATTTCCTGTTCTAGTTCTCAGTGCAAATCAGTGATCCCTTCAAATAAATGCAAACTTAAATATGCTACACAAATCCCTATATTACTTATGTTCTCTTTGCTCTTTGAAGATATACATAGATATTTATATTATTTTGAAATACTAATCATAAATCAGTAGCTGTTGCCCAATAATATATGGGCATTATTTGAATCATCTTGTTTGGTGTGTTTATTCATGTTAAAGTTCTGACTTTATTATTAATTTATTTTGATTACAGTAAATACATTTTACATCTACTATTACATCCAAATGCAGCTAACAAGATTCAAAATGATTTAGATCAGCATCATTATTTTCCAACAATATTGATGTTGCTTGACTATTCCAACTGTTAATTACTTAATTTAATTATTATTGTAGATTTATGTTTGTTACATAGATACTTAGTGTAATGAAGTTTGGGCTTCTAGTGTACCCATCACCCAAATAGTGAACATTGTACCCAGTAGATAATTTATAGATATCTATTAATAGATAATAGATAATTTTCAACCCTCATCCCCTTTCCCAAAGTCTCCTCTTTTGTAGCCCTCAGTATCTATTATTTCCATCATGATGTCCATATGTACCCGTTGTTTAGCTCCCAACTCTAAGTGAGAATATGTAGTATTTTATTTTCGGTTTCTGAGTTATTTCACTTAGGACAATAGCCTCTAGCTCCATCCATGTTTCTGCAAAGGACAGGATTTCATTATTTGTATGGCTGCATCGCATTCTATAGTATACATGTATTGCATTTTCTTTATCCAGTCAACCACTGATGGATGGTTAGGTTGATTCCATGACTTTGCTATTGTGAATAGTGCTGTGATAAACATTGGAATGGAGGTCTCTCTTTTATATAATGATTCTCTTTCAATTGGGTAGATATTTAGTAGTGCGATTGCTGGATTGACTGGTACTTCTATTTTTAGTTCTTAAAGAAATCTCCATACTGTTTTCCATATATGATATATTAATTTACAATCCCAACAATACTGTATAAGTGTTTCATTTTCTCTGCATCCAGAGTGATGTTTTGATACATGTGTACAGTGTGGGATGATTAAATGAAACTAAATATCAACTAGTTGTCATTAATAGGTTTTTCAAGTCAGTCAAATTTAGCATTTGGGGGTTGTTCTTAATTGATTTTTTAATGTGGAACCAGCTTTGCCTACTGCAGTTTATAATTCTTTTTACACGTTGTTGGATTCAATTTGCTAAGATTTCATTGACAATTTTTGCACCTATATTTATGGATGATATTGGTCTTTAGTTTTGTTTTCTTGTGTCTTTGTCTGGTTTTGGTTTTAGGGTTACGTTGGTCCTATAAAATGGGTTGGCAAGTATTCCTTCTGCCTCAATTTTCTGCAAGAGGTTATAGAGAATTGGCATAATTTCTTCCCAGATTGTTTGGTAGAATCCATCAGTGAATGCCTCTGGGTCTGGTGCTTCCTATTTTGTAACACTATTAATTATTGATTTAATTCCTGTAATAGATACAGAGTTTTTCAGATTATCTATTTATTTTGTGTGAGTTTTGGAAGGTTGTGCTTTTCCAGGAGTTAGTCAATCCAGGTTATCAAACTTGTGGGCATAAAGTTGTACATAATAGTCTTTTATTACACTTCTAATGTCTCTGAGGTTTGAAGTGATATCTATCTTTTATCTCTAACATGAGGAATTTAGGTCCTCTCCACTTTTTTTCATAGTTAGCCTGGACAGAGGCTAACTTTAGTGAGCTCAGAAATCCAGCTTTGGGGTTTGTTTTCTGTATTGATTTCCTGGTTTCAGTTTCAGTGATTTCTTCTAAGGCAGATCTACTGGTAATGCATTTTCTCAATATTTGTTTGTCTGAGAAAATCTTTATTTTTCCTTCTCTTTGCAAGGATAATTTTGCAGGGTACAGAATTCTAGGTTGGTGAGGTTTTTCCCTTGATGTCTTAAATATTTCATTCCACTCTTTTCTTAATGCAAAGTTTTTGGGAGAAGTTGAATAGAATTCTTATTTTTGCTCCTCTTTAGGAAAGGTGTTTCTTTCCTCTGGCTTTTTGCAGAATTGAAAAAAAAAAATCTTTATTTATTTATTTATTTATTTATTGTAGTTTGAAAATGATATGTGTAGGTGTAGTTTTATTGACATTTATCCTGTTTTGCATTCTCTGAGCTTCCTGGGTCTATGGTTTGGCATTTGACACTAATTTGGAAAAATTCTCAGTCATTACTGTTTGAAGTATTTCTTCTGTTTATTTCTTACTTTCTTCTTCTGCTGCTATTTCCTTTAGAGTTAGGTTATACCTTATGCAACTATCCCACAGTTCTTAGATGTTGTGGTCTGTTTTATTCTGTTTTATTTTTCCTGCCTTTTTTTCCTGTTTCCTTTTAAACTTTTGGATGTTTCTACTGAGGTATCCTCAAGTTCAGAGATTCCTCATCCCTGTGTCATCTACTTACCAGCCTGTCAAAGGCACCTCTATTTCTGTTATAACATTTTTTATCTCCAGCCTTTTTGTTGTTGTTCTCTCTTAAAATGTTCATCTCTTTACTTTTTTTCCTGTTTCTGAAAGCTGTCTACTTTATCCATTAGAGCTCTTTTCTTATAAATTTGTGTGATATATTTGCTGCTTCGCCATCCATTTTTAAGCCTGACATTAATTTTTCTGAAACCCAGTGACAGTTTTTCACCTTTGGATTAGTTAAAACTTCCCCTCACTTAGTGGTTGTGGATAATACTGTCCACTTGTTTCTTATCTAACAGATCCAAAACTCAACACACTTCATAGCTGCTGACCATGATCAAACATAATGGTTAACATCAGAGTCTTGTAAATAAGTGCATTCCTTCACATGTATTTCTTTAAACTAAGCAATCTACAAATCCCATGACAAAGCCTGAGGGATGTCCATAAACCCATATGCCTATAAATAAAGGCATAGACTTACAGGTTCTATTTCTTTCTCACTTCCCACCTGCTGGTTGAACTCCTTGTCACCTCCAGCATTCCTTTTCCCTTTGGATGGCACTTCTAACATCTCAGGAATCTGTAATCTTTTTTTTTTTCTGTTGCAAGCATTTCTGTTTCACTTCCTCATTGTGTCTCACCTCACCAACACATCCAAAACTTACTTTCCTCTGGAAAGTGAATATTTTGCCTTATGAGCACTCTCAAGAGTGAGACTTTAAGATCAAATTAGAAAGAAACCATAACAATAACCTCAGCATATTAATCAAAATTGTTTTAAATTGCCAGTCTGATAATTCCAACATCCCTGCCATATATGAGTCTGGTTCTGATGCTTGGTTTATCTCTTCAAACTGTATTTTTTTGTCTTTTAGTACACCTTGTAATTTTTTTTCCCTCATGGTCAGAAATGATGTACTGGGTAAAAATAAGTTTATTAGTAGGTCTTTAGTAATAGGGTGGTAAGGTGTAGGTAGAAGGAATGGGTTCTATAGTCTTTGACTAGGTGTCAGTTTTATAGTGAGCCTGTGCCTCTCAGCTGTGAAATTCACATGTGCTTCTTTGTTTCCCTATTCTCCCCTTCTTGGGACAGGATAGTTCGACTTGGCTGAGGTTGGTCTTTCCCTTCCTCCACATGGAAGACTTGAGCTTGATGAAGTTGGGTCTCCTCATTTCTCCAGGTAAGTTAGGCTCTGAGAAAACTCCAGCAGGTTAAGCTCTTATTAAATAGTCCCTCCTTGTGCAGGCTTTATTACAGAAAACAAGGCTCTGGAGTATTTCAAAATGTTTCCTTTTCCTCTCTCCCTTCTGGGAAACAAGAGGTGATTTTTTTTTCAATATTCACTATGAGGACCTGGTAGAATTCTTGGAGGTAAAATTTATGAGAGTGTGGACAGCATGAGGTGATTGTTTTTTTCAGTATTCACTATGAGGATCTGGTAGAATTCTTGGAGGTAAAATTTATGAGTGTGTGAACTCAGCCTCCATGACTGTGTTACTATGGAATTTTTAACTTTCAAACTTGTGCTTACTGGACCTCTAGCAGTTCATCAATTATAGTTCAGGTTTCTCCACCTTTGCACTGGTTTCCACAGAGGTTTCAGCTGGTGAGTGTCTACTCAGGTAAATTTTATTTCTCTGTATTTATCTGTCAGTCTCTCCAATTTGAGGGGATAGTGGTTTGCCTCCAAACCACTTGTGTCCCTTGTCTTTTGAAAATAAGAAGAGTTGTTGATTTTTCAGTTTCCTCAGCTTTTTACTTGAGATAGAGTGACAATTTGCAAGCTTCTTACATCACAGACCAGAAATCCGAACAAATTACTATTACCGTATTCTTCTAAAATTTTAAGATTAACCTCCAAAATATCTCATTATTACTTTAGTTTTCTCAAAGATATTTAAGACTCACTTCCACAAACAAAAATCATGAATCTTGTGACTATGGTCTTAGATAAATTGAAATCCTATTTGCTGATACAACCTACTTATCTAAGCCTGTATTAATGATTAAAAATTGTAAGTTAATGAAAACTTTCTGAGGTTCTATAAAGGTAAGTTAGGCAGGTTATTTCTCCAAAGAGAAATGACACTCTTCTCCCCATAGGCAATCTGTACATTCCAACACATCAGGTGATCACACTAATAATAAGAAACTGACAAAACTACTGATTAGCTTTCCCTAGTCCATCTTTTTGAGGACTCATGAGAAATAATAGCTCAATAATCACAGACCATTTCCTTTTGCTAAAAATGATCATGATGTTACTGTGTAAAGAGCCTGCCTAATACCACAGGGTATTAGTTATTCCTTGGAAGAAAGTAAGACTTTCTAGAATCTGTGTTAAGCATCTGAAATCAACAGGGAATAACTTAAAGCAAATTTTCTCCCTCAAATAACCTACTTAAAGTTCCTATAAAAAATTTGGGCTTTGGAAAAACAATGGGAGGAATGGAAAAAATCTAGGAGATATCCAAATATGTAAAGTAAACCTTCGAACTCAGAGGTATTCCATACTCTATCTTTCTTCCAAAAATAAAATAAATGAGAATTTCCTTATTTTTTATCTCCACACCATAAAGCAAAGGTGAAAACAGTCTTCTTTGTTCATCTTTAAATGTGTCAGGAAAAGATCTACCTCATTATCTATTTCTAAAGTCTTGGAGCAAATAATATTTTAGAGTTTGTTACTAATATATATGTGATATTCAGGAAAAATTTATTTAACAGTGATAGAATGCAGAATCAAATAATAAAGAAAAACAGGCAAACAACTGGCTTATGTATGCAAAAATCTGAGTTTAGTTTGACTTCTGGTACAACTCTATCTAGGGAGACAATTAGCATTACCAGGACTCTGTTTTCCATCTCTTGGCAAGGACCTCTCCACGAGATAGTTATTCGGGTGGCCAGAAGCCAAGGATTCCAAAGTTCCTGCTTTTGAAACTCTATCAAGAAGAGACCACGTTTTCCCAAAACCTTGGCAAAAATCTAAAATAAAAAGAAATATTGCAATAAGTTCTCTGATATGTTCATCTTAGGCTCTCAGTTCACATCTCATCCATAAACAAGTTATTACAGTAAGATATATAGAACACTTTGCTTGGCTAAACATACGTCTGATGCAGAGGGGTGCTAGTAAAGTTTGACAGCCAGCTTTCTGGGGTTGGGAGTGGGAGGTAGACTTTAATTTGTGACATTTTAAATTTTCTGTGATGTAAATACTCCCACCATGACCAATTCCAAACTGCTGATATAAAGTAACGAGTGCATAATCAGGAAGAACTGCACAGTGGCTTAAAATTCCCACAAATTATAGACTAGTGTATAGAAAACTCTGGCTAAAACTGAGTCTAATGCAATATTGTGCTGGTTAAGTTTTAAAATCAGCTGTATTGTATCCTTATATAAAATTATATTATCTACCAAAAAAAGTGTTCATTTGCATTCAATGTTTTCATATTTTCACCACTAATTTATTTAGCTTGTCTAATTCCATTATTTTGAATAATCTAAAATAATATTAGACTGAAGTAATGAGAGTGGTAATACTTATAATGTTTCTTACATTAATAAGAATTTTTCTAACACTTCATCATTAGGAGTTTTGGTGGACTTCATTTTAATTATAAAATTGATAAGGGAGTCCTGGGAAGGGAAGAGCGTGGTCCCTTTAAATGAAGAGGGGAAGGGAAGTGCTGGGGAGAGGAGGGCCTGGTCCCTAGCTAGGGTTCCAGCCCCCTGGGACCTAGGTGAGGACAGGCACAAATGCTTTCCCGCCCAAATGTCGCATTTTCCAAGACCACCCTGGCTCTCCACGCTCCCATTCTGGGCCTATAAAAACCCGGGACCCTTGCAGGCAGATACACAAGTGGCTGGATGTCCTGATGAGCAACACATCAGGGGAAGAAGACAAACGACTGGTCGTCCATATGAGCAGGCCAGCAGAGGAACACGCTGACAGGCACCCGGAAGCCAGTAGGCCGTGGACCAGCGGAAGGAGGTGGGGGTTGGCCTGGGCAGTCAGAGGACAGCCGGGCCTGCCGAACACCCCAACTCCGGGGGAAAACCATCTCCTTTCTGGCTGCCCCACAGGCGGAGAGCTACTTCCAATGAATACAACTTTGCACTCATTCTCCAAGCCCATGTGTACACCAAGGCAAGAACCCAGCATACAGAAAGCCCTCTGTTCTTGCTACAAGGTAGGGGGCCTAACTGAGCTGGTTAACACGAGCCGCCTATAGATGGCAGACTAGAGAGTATCCTGTAACACATGCCCAGTGGGGCTTCAGGAGCTGTAAACATTCACCCCTAGACCCTGCCCTGGGGTAGGAGCCCCATAGCCTGCCTATCTGTGTGCTCCCCTAGAGGTCTGAGCAGCGGGGCACTGAAGAAAACAGTCACTCCCCCATCGCTCGGCCTGAGAGGGGACGAGGAAGCCTTTCCCTTTTCAACTGGGGACCTCGACCGGGATCCTGGAAGGTGAGTGTGTATGAATTGCGAAACTGTCCGGTCTTCCTCTCTTCTGAAACCCTGCCACCTCTCTCTTTTCTGTGAATAAGAGGCTCTGTTTCCCTTCATGGAGTTTTAAACTGCCCTAATCGGCCGTCAAAACCCCCAGACTTTAATTATAAAATAAGTAATGAACAATTCTTATCAGTTATGATAACAATTATAATTTATGTGTTATTTATATATTGTTACAAATATAGGCTACAAACAATGAGTGCGTATTTCTGTAAGCAAATATGCTATAAGATTTTAAAATAAATTACCTAATTTAATTATTGGATAAACTTTATTAACTATTATTATAACTATTCCTTAGATGAAAGCATAGAGGCTCTGAAAGTTTAAATTATTTGCTCTACTAACCATTATACATTTTCAATTATGAATTGGAAAATTTATGTCTAAGGAACTCGGTACTAAATTTTTTTTCATGTATCAAGTGAATTTTTAGTTTATAAGGAGAATATGCAGTATATGTTGGCAGGAAAATGTTGGAATAAATCAGGAATTATTTTTTATGGCTCCTGATCTAGATATACTTATGTGTATTGCTACTTTTTTTATCCTGACAATAAAGCCTGTGAATATGAAAACCATTAACCATCAGAGAAAAATGCCATTCACAGGTATATAGTAATCTATTTTAATTAAGCGTATTATATTTAATTAAATATAGCCAATAGAGTTTTCTAAATTTTACCTTTTGTTTTCAATTTAGAGACCACCAAGAAAACAATGAAATAAAATTCACAGATTTTTGCCAATTATTTGTTAGAAATGCCACATTGGAAATGAAAGCCACGAATATCAGTAATAACATGTATGCATGTCAATGTCTAAGAAGCATCTGAACTCTCTTTTTCATATTTTACTTGAAGTGTCCGTGAGAATACCTTTAACAAAGTTGATGGAAAAAGTTCTCTTGCGTATTGATTAGACGTACATAAACAGGAATCTCATGATTGGAGAATAGAGGATACTAATGCGTAAGCTATTTCCCATCTTTCTGCTCAAGTTAATCACAACTTTTTTTCTTTATTTAACTCCTCCTTTGGATTCAGAACTCAGTTCAGTCATCTCCTAAATCTTTTCTCTTGACTCCTTGACTTGTTCTACTGCCTTTATGCCGTCATAGGAATATTCACTTCTCCTTCAAGGCTTTTTCTTTGTTATAATATTACATGCATTTTTGTAAGTCTTTATGTTTGTCTCATCTACTACATGGTGAATTTGAGGAGAACAAAGATCATGCATCTTTTTTGTGGTTGATATTTTAACATACTCTAGCTCCAGGACAGTGCCTGGCACATAGCACATATGTAATAAATATCCAGGAAATGAATGACAAGATCTATTTTCTTAAACAGAAAAGTATTTGTGAAATATTACTCTTTACCTGCAAATAAAAGCCATGAAAATACAACATTTTCTCTCAATTGGGCAAGGATCTGTGATGGATTGATGGAAGGTGTAAAGAAAGGAATAAAAATAATTGAGGCCAAAAATCTATTTACCATATATTAAAAATTCTATACTTTGAACTTCTCCTCCTTTTTTAAAAAATATGTGTAAGTAGCTATGGGATGAATAAACTTTTTCACTTTTGAATTATCTAGCGATTCTAAACACAAAGGACCCTGTTAGGATTCAGAAAATGTAAGTTGCATTCAGAATTAGTCATTGAACATATGTTATTGTGGTAAGTAGTGAGTAGTAGAATTAGAGTTTTGATTGAAAGTATTTTTTCAAAACTCCTATAAGACTCTTAAAGCCTTTTAGTTTCTGTGTGGGTCTTAAACTGCAAAATCTACCAGAAAGTTTTACTTTTTTAGTTTGCTATGCCTAGGAAATGGTTTAAATAATTTAAACTTTTGGAATACAACATGTATTTTCAACACATCGATAAGTCACACACACACATAAATATGATTTATAATTAGCACTAGCAGATTAAAAAGTTGAACTGTTAATAATCTATTTGGTAAGAGATTGTCACAAAATATACTGAAATAGAGAAATAATAAATAAAAATCGTATATCAATTTGACTGTTAATTTATGCTGAGGTATATAAATGATGCTACCACTTTCACATCTGGGTCACTCTTGTTGAGAAATGCATAAAGGAGGAAACAAAGCATATAGAACACATGCTAGAAGAAAATGCTTTTTCAACAGAAAAGAGGTTTGCTTGTTAAAAGACAATTTAAAAAAAATTGGATCAGCAGTTGCCACCTTACACAAGTCAGATGGATATTTATAGCTGAATATTCAGCCTGTAGCTTTCCATAAAAGTTTTAAATATACATTGAAAATCTGAAGGATCATCTTCGAAATGAATCCTATCCATTAGTAATTTACAATCTATTTTACTCTTATTCAATTCTAAGTGTGTCTGTGGGATTTTAAAATATATTCAGTGTTTCCCATTATACTTGGAGCTTTAGGGTATATTTTCACTCTCTATTTGTGTATGTGAGTGGCTGTAGGAGTCTTTCCTTGGAAGTGGTAGGTGGGTTTTTAGGACTGTTATCTATGAGCACGGATGGCTATAAACACATTAGGTGAAGGGTATTCATGATAACAGGACAGCTCTGACATTGTTTATGTCTTGTAGGATTTGCTGTTTATTTGGTGATGTAAAATTTATCTTGCTTGCATTTTGTTAATGTTAATATATTCTTCAAGCATTCACTTTACTAAGATTGATCAGAGTAACGATAACTACTAAAGAAATGATATCATGAGAAAAAATTATTTAAATACCAAACTATCATTAGTATTAAATAAATAAACCTTCAAATGCTACAGCATGTTATGGCTTCCAAACTTTTTTATATTCTACCTCAGTGCAACTATAAAACAGAGCACATTATACAGTTCAACATGCTTAGATCAAAGGACTGGGGTTATTCAAGTGCTTTAACTACGAATACTGCCACATTTTGTTTAGTCCAATTTAGCCTTCTATGTCATGGTTACATCATTTTAAAAATGAAGATGATTTTTAGAAGAAGATGGTTTATGTGATTGTAAGTTTTTAATTAATTTTGAAATTATACAAGTCTCTGAGGAGCAGAGCAAAGCTCAGAGAATAAATGATTCACTGAATGAACTAGCTAAGTAGTGGAATCTGGAGTATTCCTAAGTCATCTGACTAGTTTTTTGTAAAAATCAGCAGAACACTGTATGACAGTCGAAGGACAAAGTGTGCACACACACATATGTATATATGTATATACATGTATTTATTTGTGATCCTTTGATATCAATAATAGTAAAGTTATTTCCCAAGTACAAATCTTACTAAATCTAATTCACGTCCAGATGCCAGATAAAATAACCAAAATAATAATGTCTAACATTTTTATGGTACATGTATAGTTTATAAAATATTTTCTCATATATATGCTCATATGTAGAAGGTGATTTGAATCATGACTATACAGGCAATGAAAGAGTAAATTTTGTTAATTTAAATGCTCTGATTAGACCAATGCATTATTGTACTCTGAATTGGCTTTGAAAGCATTAAAATGTGAAATTTATGTAATGCTATGAACTAACACTTCATTATTTAGAGTATTGATTATAGCGTGTTCAGTAGTGATCTGTGACGGGGGATACAGAAAATAGTACATATAGGTAACGATACTTATAACACGAAAACTTAATTTCAGACAAAAGATTCTCAGTCACAAAATTCCCTAAAAAGAAAATGTAATCAATAACAATGTTAGACAATTATAATTTCCATATTCACTAACTAGAGGTTTTATCTAGAGAACTCATCCTCAAATGTTACTAGTTTTGCATGTCCTCCCACATAGTATTGTGATAAAAATTTTCTTTGTTTTCTACCCCTAACTATAGCTAAATTTGGTAGAGAAATTAATAGACAAATACACACCCCAGGTCCTAACAGAAGCTGTGTAACAAGATAGAAAAAGAGGTTAGTGAGATTCCAAATTTTTAGTAAGTTTTATATCCACATTAAAAACAGAAGAGAACAGAATTTAGGTTTTGTTCTATTACCTAGTAATACTGTGATATTATTTTTTAAAATACTGTCTTGATTCAGTTATGAGGTTAGAGGTTAGAAATTATTTGGTTAGACGTTAATCAGCTCACCTTCTTGTCCAGCTAATGAAATTCACACCCCAACCACTTCCCTTACTGGGCTCTCATACACGCGCCACAATGCACGCACCCTCACAGCCCTACTGTTAGCCAATAGCATCAATCTGAAGTCACTGGTTTTATTTTTAAAGCATCATCCCCAATAGAGGGAAGTTAAAGTGTGATAACTTTATTTAAATTAAGAGGGCATCAGCAATTCTACTTATTTTCTGATTTTCCGAGTACCAGAGAATAGGACAGGCTCTATGCCCCAGAACCTGGACAATTTTTTAAGTGAGACATACAAAGGGATTCATCAAAACGTAGCTAACCTTATTTCACTTGCCATATACAAGCTGCTCCTGGGGATTCCAGCTTGATATTGCCCTGCCCCTGGTATAATTCCCTGTGTGACCCGGTCTGGCAGCCTTTTCTCATTTGGAGGCAAAAATAACAAAGAAAAATTGCCTTTCATCTGTCTAAGTGGCATTGTGTTGTGTCCACCGTCAAAAGAATCTGTAACTCTTATAAAACACATGTAAAGGCTCAACTTCCTTAGAATGCAAATATGAAAAATAGAATTTCCAACTATGAGAACCATGTATTGGGTATGTGTCAGAGAAAATGAATTTTCCACCTAGAAATAATCCATGTTTCTTAAAAAGAAGTGAAAGAAACATTGAAAATTAAATTATCAGAAATTGAGAAAGAATGATTTCTGAGGAAAGAAACTAGACCTATCATAGCAAATACTTGCACTTCCAAAATTAAAGAAATACAAAACCCCATAAATATAGAGTAAAACAAAATTTTACCGAGAAGAATACATTCAACTTGAATTTACATAGTAAAGAATATTTCTACAGAGTTGAATAACAATATGGTGTGACATTTTCATATTCAGTGAAAGGTTACTTATGTATTAAAAATTAAAAATTCTCAAAGAAGTGGCAGAAATTATACAACTTATATAAACTTTTTAGTATATATGCTACCAAAGTGAGCACAACTTATTTAAACTTTTTAAACATTTCATATGTATCTGTTTGATGTAGTATTCAGTGTGGCCTTGAAAATTCACCAAAAATAAAATAAAAATCAGAGATAGAAAGTTTTTAGCATAAACATAGAATTAATAAAACAAAAGAATTGCCTTAAGAAGTACACAAAAATTGAAAAGATTCTTTTTAGATGAAAGTTAAAGAACTATTAAATAAGTATCTGAAAATATCAATTTAAAGTCACTATTTTTATTTAAAAAGTATGATCACCTACAGAGAGGAGTCAAAGAGTGATAATGTTAGCTAAATTTAGAGGGCAGCAGCAATACTTCCTAATTTCTGATTTTAAATTTTGAGATGTAAATAATAGTGTATTTTTAAAATATGGAAAACAATCTATAACTATGATAAAACCAAGCTGTGTAATTAGCAAATCTTGCTGAAAACAAATGGTAATAAAATGCATAAGCTGAAGTTATAATATTTAGTAAAGATCAAAACAAATGTAGAAAAACGATGCAAGAAAAAAAGAACAGAAGTTATAGCAGATATGAATAAAAACTCTAAAAGAAGGGAAATTATTTAAACTTTAAAAGATGATTCTTTAATATCGTGAAAATGACCAAACTGCCCAAGGTAATTTATAGATTCAATGCCATCCCCATTAAGCTACCAACGACTTTCTTCACAGAATTGGAAAATACTGATTTAAAGTTCATATGGAACCAAAAAAAAGCCCACATTGCCAAGACAATCCTAAGCCAAAAGAACAAAGCTGGAGGCATCATGCTACCTGCCTTCAAACTGTGCTACAAGGCTATGGTAACCAAAACAGCATGGTACTGGTACCAAAACAGAGATATAGACCAATGGAACAGAACAGAACCCTCAGAAATAATACCACACATCTACAGCCATCTGATCTTTGCCAAAGCTGACAAAAACAAGAAATGGGGAATGGATTCCCTATTTAATAGATGGTGCTGGGAAAATTGGCTAGCCATAAGTAGAAAGCTGAAACTGGATCCTTTCCTTACTCCTTATACGAAAATTAGTTCAAGATGGATTA
>NW_012115055.1:7953902-7982849 GCF_000951035.1 Colobus angolensis palliatus | reverse complement strand
CATATTCTCACTCATAGATGGGAATTGAACAATGAGATCACTTGGACACAGGAAGGGGAACATCACACACCGGGGCCTATTGTGGGGAGGGGAGAGGGTGGAGGGATAGCATTAGGAGATATACCTAATGTAAATGACGAGTTAATGGGTGCAGTACACCAACAAGGCACATGTATACATATGTAACAAACCTGCACATTGTGTACATGTACCCTAGAACTTAAAGTATAATAAAAAATTTTTAAAAAGATGATTCTTTAAAAAGAAAATTTTTAGTTGTTAAAAACTTACAAAACTACACAGAATCAAGAACAAGGATATGGATGTGGAAGAAGACATTAAACAGTTTGGAGAATAATGTGTATGGGTTTATGAAAATAAAGAAAATCTAGATTAAAAATTATAGCAATTGAATGAACATTTTTCTGTTCATTGTTTGCTAGTTTGGGAATAGGAAGAATTGCTTAGCCTTTATTAGTGGCAAAGTTATGCTATTACCTCACCCTGTTCTCCATTCCAGACAATTTTTATTCTTAGAATTTGCTAATAACCTTAATGTAAATATTTTGATAAATCCAGATTGTATTTTGAACTCTAATCAATCTAGTTCTTAACAAATCTTTATTGCTAGAATCAATATTCATGGAAGATTCTAAAATGATGCATAGTCCTTCCATCTGCTGTCAAATTGTAATTTCATTTTTGTTTTAAGTCAAAGCAATAGAGAACAGAGCTGCTTATTTAGGCTTTGTGCAGGTGTGTACTTAGCCAACTCTTTTGGTATTATGCCATCATCCTATTTGGAGAGACTTTTTAAGGCAAGGAATTCTGAAACTTCATAATGTCTTTATTTCAAGCATGCCAAGGAGCATGTTTTCCTCTATATAGTAGCATGCAATGTATATGAGAAACTATGTAGACAAAAAAACCTGTGATATTGAGTAATTCATATGTGTAATTAAGCATGTCAAATACTACCTATGCAACAAAAGTGACATGCAAAATAAGCCTACAAAATACTAGTAAAACTATGCCAAACACATTTCCTAAAAGAAAATTGAATATGACTAGGATTTTAAGTGGTGTTATGCTTAATAAAATCTTAATGTCCTAAGTTATTATAAGTTCTTTAATTTGCATTTTTCACTTGGAATTTTATAGGACTGAGTATTTTTATTATGAATAACAATTCCCTTTCTACTTTGTCTTCTGGGAATCTGATAACCAAAAGTTCCACTCACCTCAAGTAATGATGACTGTTTTTGCAGCTTTCAGTTTGTATTCAGACACCATGATTCTCCTTACATATTTCCTTGCCCTCATTTTTCTACTCTTATTTTCTCATTTAATTTTGTGTGGTATGCTTTACTGTAAGGCATAGCACATTTTTCAGCATGTCAAAATAGCAGTGAAATGGGCTTAAAACAATCAATTAGCAGTATAATTTCACCACCAACCAGTTAGAGAAAAGAAGCTATATCCCCCCCAAGCCAATTCTAAATTATTTTTATAGTTTTATCTCCTATTTTTGTAGTTTTATCTCCTACAATACAAAATATAGTCTAATCGATTTTTTAATGTCTAAAAAGATTTCCTATTATAAAATTCACTGATTTAAGATTGTTCCCCTCTTCTGCTTTTTTTTTTTTGAAATATACATGGGAGTCCCTACTGAACATGGGGTGCTTTAAAAAAAATCTGTGTAATTTATATGCCATATACTTATATTTTGTATTTCTATGTTAGTTAATAATACAGATATGGGTATTTTAAAAATCCAAGTCCATGGCCCTCATGGAACTTATTTTCTAAGAAATGAAACAAGAAGTACAGTTGACCCTTGAACCACTTGGCTTGGACCTGTGTGGGTTCACTTATAGTCAAAATTTCCTCTGCCTCTGCCACTCCTGAGACAGAAAGAGCAACTCCTCTTATTCCTCCTCCTCCTCCTCAGCCTAATCAATGTAGATATGATGAGGATGAAAACCTTTCTGATGATCCACTTCCATTTAATGAATAGTAAATATGTTTTCTCTTCTTTATGATTTTTAATAACATTTTTCTCTAGCTTACCTTATTATAACAATAGAGCATAACAAACATATCACACACAAAATATGTGTTGATCAACTGTTATCTGTAAGGCTTCCAGTCAACAGTAGGCTACTACTAGCTAAGATTTTTTGTTTTATTTATTTTATTTATTTTTTTTGAGACAAAGTCTCGCCCTGTCGCCCAGGCTGGAGTGCAATGGCGCGATCGTGGCTCACTGCAAACTCCACCTCCCAGGTTCAAACGATTCTCCTGCCTCAGCCTCCCGAGTAGCTGGGATTACAGGTGTGCACCACCACGCCCAGCTAACTTTTTGTATCTTTACTAGACAGGGTTTCACCATGTTGGGCAGGTTGGTCTCAAACTCCTGACCTCATGATCCACCCGCCTTGGCCTCCCAAAGTGCTGGGATTACAGGCGTGAGCCACCGCACCCAGCCAGTAGTTAAGATTTTAATGAGTCGAAAGTTATTTGCTGATTTTTGACTGCGTAAGAGTCAGCACACCTAACCCGTGAGTCAACTGTATAAAATACAAGGAGGTGTGAGAACGTTTATGTGGGAAGTCTGCTTAGGACTTGGAAAGATTAGGGAAGACTTTCGTAAAAAGTGGTATGTGTGCTGAATTGTGAAGGATAAAAAACAAAGAAGAGAAAGAGAATTATTAAAGGCCTAGAGAAGGACGTACACTGGCCCAGAGATAGGAAAGAGCAGTGAAAGTTCATGTTTTTTCCTATGGATTCATATTCTAGGAGCAAGAGATCAAACATGGACAAAGAAAATGGGGCCAGCTGAGAACTTGGTAAACTATGATTAGAAATGTGAACTATATCTTCTAAAGCACTGAGGCTGTGTCTCTGATTTTATTCCCAGTGTGGCATGATTTGAAGTACACTTGAGAAAGATTTCTTTAACTACACAGAGAGGCCGCCTTGCAGAAATGCAAGAGAAAAAGAGTAAAACACTTTAGTGGGCTGCTTCGGTCATCTAAGACAAATATACTAACAAGTCATTCATAAAATATCCTCATAAAAATTAGTTACCATAGCCAATTTATTAGTTGTAATGACTTAGGAATATCGAATCTTGAATCTAAGCTAGCTAAGTTTGTCTTAATATTTAGCACAGCTCTGAATTGCACGTAATTTTCTATAATTGCAATGGCAATACTTAGGGGTAATGCCGTAAAACACATATAATCACATATGTAAGAAAAACATTGTTTTCCACCCAGATTAGAAATCCTAAAGGCATAGCTTAGAGTAGATGTTTTTAAAAACTGATCAGTAATACAGGGATACCATAGAGATGAATTCTTTAGAAATTTACCAAAATTGTCTAAGTGTTCACTTAATGGAATTGGGCCTTCTTCATTGTAGGTTCAAAGTGTTGTAATGTGAGCAAAATAAGAGGAGTGTCCATGCCTTTGAACGGTAAATGTTTGTAGAATCTGGAAGTTTGGAACAAATATTACCTATGAAACAAAAATGACATCTGCTAAGTAAGCCTATAAAATACTACTAAACAATGCCAAATATATTTCTTTAAAATAAAATTAAATTGACTAGAATTGTAAGTGGTGTTTTGGTTAATAAAATCTCAATGTCATAAGTTATTATTACAAACCTGTCTTTTGTGTTTTTCACTTGGAATTATATAGGACATATTTGAGTCATCCTGGTGTTTTCCTTGAATTGTCTTATTTTTTGCTAAAGTACTAAAATAAAAAGAAATAGATATTTCATATTAAGTGTTATTATATGGTTGTTTTTAGATTGGGATAGATGAAATTTATTCATATTAAAAGGAAAGCGTGTGTAATTTATTTATGTTAGAGAAAATGAGTAAGATTTTGGAAAAGTAAAGCTCACAAGGCTTAATTAGCTGCTTCTTTTCATAATCTTTCTGTTGATCAAAGTGTCTTTCAATATATGACTGCTTCTGATGAAAATAGACATATAGATTTAAAATCATTTTTAAAGATGCTAAAGTATAGGTTGTATACCTTCTAAAATACTGTTTGTGCTTCCTGAAAATATTAGATTAATGTACCTTTAATTTTGAGAATACAAGTATTAACAGAGCACTTCAGCATGCTATATCTGGTCTACATAAGGAGCAAAATGATTTTCACTGACATCCAACTGTTTATTCAACACAAATCTGCTGCCTCTAGACTCTGGTAAAGTTTCAGTTCTATAAATGGTCATTGGGGTGTTAAGTTAATACAGGCTTTTTAAAAAATGGTGGCCTGAAATTGTTTTTGTAAACAAAGATTATTTCTCAACAGAGAAATCCACTATAGTTGAAATAGGTAATCTCTCTATTATTGGTGAAATTTGATCAGGTATTTTAATGTGAAAAGAAAAATAAAATAATAGAATGCTAATTTTATTTGTTCATGTAATAGTACCTGCTTTTGGAATCTGGTCAACAAGATAAGAATGCCCTAATCATAAACAATTGTATAGAGAAGCTGATATGCATTTGTAACATTGCTGCTTCTATTCACCGGCATTATAAAAATTGTGAGAAAATATTGGTGGTAATATGTTATAATCAAGACTTTGAGCAATTTTGTATGTAACTTGAATATCCAAGACAATGTCACCATAATTTTGTAATAAGTACACATGCACAATAGTAAACATATAGTTATGCATGTATATGAATATGCATATACTTTAAAATTTTAAATTTGTAAGTTTAACATTAGTACTAAACCTATCATTTATATGGCTTTTCTACCAATTGGACAATGAGCTTCTCAAAGACAGATTGTGTTTTATTTACCTTTACGTTTACTGGACCTACCTTCTCTTTCGTACAGCAGTTACTCAATGAGTGATTTTTAGAAAACTGCATATTCACAAAATAAATAAAAAGTAGTATTTATTATTTTAATATTTTGGGACATGGATTTAAATGGTTTGGAACCTCATACAAGTTAGATAATATCTGAATGAAAGTGTGATACATTTCAAATAAAACTAGAGAAGTGTCTTATGATTTCCTCCTCCCTACTTTGCCATGCTCTGCCTTCTTTCCCTGAAACATTCTTATCAAATAATCTGCCACATCCTGGTCTCTAAGATACTTTAGCAACTGGGGAAAAAAGTTTTCAGCACACTACCCTGCTCTTGTTCATGTTTTGTTTAGTAATTACTATCCTATTGGATCATGTCTGCATGTTTGTCTCCAAAAATAAAAAGGCAATTTCTTCGAGTATTTCATTAAATTTTGCTCCCCAAAATACTGTACTTATTCTAATATTAGATACATATCAACTATTCCTCAATTTATTGAATCTATGCATATGCAGGTGAAACCTTGAAAATAATGATAAGCTATTTAAAATTTGCAAAGCTAGTATGCATTTACCAATGTACTGCTCCCATTCAATGATAATACATGTATTTGTTGAGAAAATACTGTGCAGGTGTGTTATAATTAAGATTCAGAGCCAAATAGTTATATTGTGAGAGAATCTGAGGCAACGCCTCCCTTCTCAATGAGACTCTAAGGCAATAAAACTGTGTCCAGTCACAGAGAGGGTCCCAGAACTTTCAAGGCTGAGAAGAATCTAAATGGGCATCTGTCATCTCTTCAAAAGAATTGACAGGGAGCTCAATTTAATATCACAGCACTGCATAAATGTTTTCTAAAATGTGTATGCAACAGGATTGGGTGTTTATTTAAAATATACTCATTATTAATATTAAATGAAAATAAAACCCTAATCATTTCAATTAAGAAATACCATGATTTGGAGTGTGTTTTCATCATGTTGTCAACATTTAAAACCTAATTTTCTGTAATAATTTATAATTACTTCATCTTTCATTCCATCTGGAAGGTAATCAATATAGAAGCATATGAACCAGCTGCTGCCCCAGTCATGGGGCAGCTGCCAAGAGTGACCTGGGCTTCTGTCCAATAGCAGAATCCCCAGAAAACCTTCTAGCTAAAGTAAATTGGTACAAGTGCAAATACAGCTTCCTTTTACCTAGCATTTTCGTTTCTTGGGATCTATCAATCTTTGGCTCTCTTGCCTCACTTTTCATACCCATAATTTTACAACCAAACAACTGTTTATTAAGTTTTAAAGTTATATGGTGCTAATACATATAATTACTTCGAGGTTGTAGATATAATGATTTTTGCAAACCCCCTATGTTGGCTGTCAAAGGCATGCCTAAGAATATAAAAACTCTAATATAAATACAAAATAGAAAGGAAAACAAAACAGCATCTATCAGGGAAAATCCAGTCATGTAAGGCATATTGATCATAGGTGGAAATAAGAAAGAAAGTGAAGTCTAATAATTTAATTAAAATAGAAGATTATGGCCTTTTATTTACTCATATAATAATCACCCCCAAAAGAAAATTATATATATGATTCTATAACTTTGTTGTATTTGTTATAAAAATGGCAAGCAGAGACTATTTTTCAGTTAAAAGTTTAAAAATCTAACAAATGTTGACTTTATAATAACAAGCACTTAATAATACCCATCATGTCAAATACTCTTTGTAGCAACACTGTAGGCAGATTTCTAGTATTTTCTTTTTATAAAGCTATCCATTAACTTACATTAAATTAGGCAACTTAGTATTTCTGTAGCCTGTTACTCTCATGTTTTCCCACTAAATTACTTTTATTTTTATTTTTTAAAAATACTAGCTCTTTTTAATGCCTTAATACCATATTTTCAGTGACAAAATTCCAAATAGATTTGCTTAGAAATAAAACAAAACCCACAGGCTTATTAATATCTTTAAGGAATGCTTTGGAAGACGAGTTGTAAAAGCTAATTACTTCCAAAGATGGGCATTTGAGCAACTGTCATTTGTTTCTCACTTTGATTTCTTTTTAATTAATTCCTTATTTTTTAAAGTATTTCCAGGATTTAAAATTATGTTTTATGGTTTGGCTTCAAATCCCTTGTTCTTATTTCACTTGAGTAATCTGCTTCCCAGTGATAGAACAGTAATGAAAATGGTGTTTGAAAGATTCAGAAAAGTGTTACCTTCTTTCAACATTTTTTCTTTTCCTTAAAACTATGATAAAATATGTTTCTTTTTAACTTTAATCTTCGACTCCAGTTCCAATGGATACTTTACTAAAACTAGGCAGTTCAAGGGAGTATTTAGGAACTTTCAAAATCGGCCATATGTTCTATAAAGTAGAATTCTGTAATCAGCATAAGTTAGCTTGGCTTTCCTTAGCCCTGGTCCTTCATGATTCTTTCTAGAAAAGCTGATAAATTTTATTTATAGAAATTTTAGTTGAATCTCTGTTCAAATTATATTAAGTACTGTTGTATTTATTAATAAAATATTCATTCGTTTGGAAGTAATAATGATGGAGATTTTTTAAATTTTAGATTCCTTTATAAATTTAGTAATAATTATTAAGATTATACTAGCCTTAAGTATTACAAAGTCCATCCTGAACAATCTATAATGTTTGGTGTGTTTCAGGTATCGTACTTGGTTCTTGACTAAGTAAAACACTTTCTTCTTAATTTTATGATTATACATGGTTTTGTACCTCTTCTTCCCTCTCTCTCTTCTCCAAAATTCCTCTTGAATTGTGTGCCTACTCTTTCCTCTTGGTCTTTAGATTTATTACCCAATCTACCATTAAAAAGGCTTGTCTTGGCATATGTTTCATAGTTTTCTCTCTAGTCCCACCTGTGTCTCTAAACTAATCTTACATTTCTAAATGTTTTCTGGGTTTCTAAGTCTATGGATATTATTCTGAAAGCTTAAATTCAGACTTCTTTGACTCAACCTCATTTTTTCTTCATACCTTCCCCAAATCCTTTTTTTTCTTATCCACGACTTCTTTCCATTAATGACCCTGTTGTTATACGTTGAATTATACATTTAAGTCTTAACTTCCAGTACTTTAGAAAAAAGTACTAAAAAAAGGTGGGGGGGAGGAAGCTGTGGCAGATACAATTAGTCAAGATTAAACCGTACTGGAGTAGGGTGGGCCCTTAATTAAATATAACTGGTGTCCTTATGATAAAAGAGAAATTGGGGACCAGATACAGAGGAAACCCCATCTAAAGAGAGAAAGATACACAGTGAAATAACAGCCCTGTGACAAGAGGGACAGAACTTATAGTAATGCACCTACAAGCCAAGGAATGCCAGGGACTGTCAGCCGTGCCAAAGGATGGAAAAGGCAAGGAAGAATTTTCTCCTACAGGTGTCAGAGGGGCATGGCTCTACTAACCCTGATTTTGGATTTCCAGCCTCCAGGAATTGGGGAGAAAATTCTTTTCTTGTTTGTGGACTTTGTTATGGAAGCCTTAGGGAACTAATACAGCTATCATATCCTGTAACTGAAATATCAGTCATATTTTACTTAATAGTCATCCTGACCCTTCACTGTCAATAAAATTCTGAAATCTTTCAATTCTCTTTTGATAATAATGGCAGCAGACTTCACCTATACACGTACTTTGCCCCATCTAATTGAGATAGTAATAAGTCCTAACATCCTATAATAGATCCTCAAGTCTTATTATAGGCTTTTTGCTAAGTTGGAAGCTTAGAAGACTGTGGTATATTGATAGTCTCAGTACTCTCCATTTTTCAGTGGCCACTGATTACACACTCTTTGCTGTGTAACTTTGTAGTTCCCTTCCATCATGACTTTGGGTTCCACCATCAGGTGTAGTTAAAGCCAATAGAATGCTGGCCACTGTAATTCAAACAGAGTCTTCAATGAACTTTAATATTGGGACATTACTTTTTTAACCTCTCCCTCCACTATCTCTGCGAAAATATGCCTGGTAGCTCACTGGAGAATAAAAGGCATGTGACTCAGTCACCTCCCATTCTAATTTCTGCAGCTAACTTTCAGCATGTGAATGAGTTTAGTAGAAAACAGAAAAACTACTCAGCTAAACCAGCCTAAAGTGCTGATCTACATAGTCATATGTTAAATAAATGCCTATTGTTTTAAGTCACTAAATTTTTGGCTTGTTTACACACACACACACACACACACACACACACACACTTTGTTATACTATTACTGTGACAATAAATATCAGGATCTACATATTATGCTACGGGAACTATATCTAGCCTCCTCTTTCTTTTTGAAACTTTTTATCCATTGCATCAGTTCATTCTTCATATCCTGTAGCAACCTCAATTGTTACTAGAAATATGGGTTATGGGCATGTGTATGATTAATAACAGAGCATTTATAATAATAAAATTAGATGATATGTGATTTTCCTACTTGGGGCTGGAAGAACCTCTAATTTTATGAAATCCTTAAAAAACAAATGTGAATTATAAATTACTAACATATAAATTTGTATTGTTTTAGAAATCTGTTCTTTAGGATAGACATGCATTCCTGGGACAATAATTTATCAACAAAACTATTATCTCATAAATAAGCCAAGAATATTATAAAAGTATATCTTTTTCTGGGAACCAAATTAGAAAACTTGACATCAAGGATAGTGCCAAAAAATACATTTACGTTCCATAGTGTGCAAACAACTCTGCCACTATGAGACTAAAAACCTAAATTATTTATGAAAGTGTCAGTTTCTGTATACAGAAATACCAATTTGGATTACAAATTTATGAGTGATATCTTACTGCAGAGTAAGCAGACACTCTAGGGATTAAGAATTCTCAAGGTGACCGATCTCTCTCTCTCTCTCTCTCTCTATATATATATATATCGGTTATATATATATATATATAATGTCATCAGGTTTTGTCCTTGTTTTTCCAATTTTATAAATAAATGATACCTTCCCATTAAAAATTTCCATTTTTTTATGATATACTATTAATAAAAGTTATTTATATAATTTAAAAATGAATGTACATGTATATAAAATTATCAATTAAACTTTGGATTTTAGCATTTGCACAAAAGACATTTACGTGAAATTTTTGGCTTAGAAATTTATTTTACATGGAATTTATATTTAATTTCTATACTTAGAAATTTTCTTTTATTTTGAACCATTTGATCACTGATTTGATTGTCTTAATAAGGTATATTTTTGAAGCAGGTTAGCCTTGGGGACTGCCTTTCATAAAAAATATTTTATGAAAATTGACTTTGATAAAACAATAGAAAATCACACACACATTTTTTTTTTTTTTTTTTTTTTTTTTTTTTTGAGACGGAGTCTTGCTCTGTCGCCCAGGCTGGAGTGCAGTGGCACGATCTCGGCTCACTGCAAGCTCCGCCTCCCGGGTTCACGCCATTCTCCTGGCTCAGCCTCCTGAGTAGCTGGGACTACAGGCGCCCACCACCGCGCCCGGCTTATTTTTTGTATTTTTAGTAGAGACGGGGTTTCACCGTGGTCTCGATCTCCTGACCTTGTGATCCGCCCGTCTCGGCCTCCCAAAGTGCTGGGATTACAGGCTTGAGCCACCGCGCCCGGCCAGTACATTTTCTTTTAAAAATATATTTAGCATTGTAGTTATGCTGACTTTCTACAATTATACATGCATTCATTCATTCTTTAAACAAATATTTTATGAAAATCACTACAACTTAGTTCCATTGTTTTGTATGAATCAAGAATACCATTGATATATCAAAGTTGATTTATTCAACTTTAATTTTGATAAATCATTGGAGTAATTTGCAACTAAATTTCACTAATTTAGTTAATGATGTCACTGTAACTACATAAACTTTGCTCAGGGACATTTCAATAATGCAAGGAAGAAATGCCCTGATCTGTTTGTTTTAATTTGTTTCATTTTATTTTCAAGAGTTAATAAAAAATTTAAATAGCATTCTTCTTTGAAAAAGAGTCCATAGAAGATAAAAAGATGAAGAAACAAAAAATAGATGTATAATTGTATACTAGTTACTTACAAATGGTTATAACTTACAATTTCTTTTTAACTATTTTAGTTATGAATTGTAACTAAGTTATAAATTAGTTACAAATGAGTTTGTACTGATTTATATTATTTTTAAAGAGTTCTTAATTGATCCAACACATTTAATTTTTCTTTAGTTATTAAAACAGCAAAAAGCCCAGATATGCATAAAATATGTTATTGAATGTATTACAGATTTATGTATCAAAATATGCACTATCTAAAGCTAGTAACAGGATGACTTATTGATATGGGAGGGGAACAGGAAAGTGCTGAGTAGAGAAGAGGTGGGCACCTGGCAGGGGCTCCACCCTGGGGCCTGTGCCCACAGGTCTAAGTGACAACAGGCACTCCTATTTTCACACCAAAATGTTGCATTTTCTGAGACCACTCTGGCCTGCCACATCCCCCATCCTGCGCCCATATAAACCCAAGATCTTAGCAGGCACAGACACAAGTGGCTGGATGTTGGAATCAGCAGAACAGTGATGATGGAACAATGCAGTAGAGAAAGCGAGAAGAGGATGGACGTCTGGATGCTGAGGGGAGTTCATCCAAGGGCAGTCAAAGAAGAGTCTAGTCACTGGGCAGCCTGACTCCAGGGGTGACCACCTTTCCACTCCATCCCCTCTCTTCCGACTCCCCATTCATCTCACTGAGAGCCACCTCCACCACTTAATAAAACCTTGCACTCATTCTTCCAGCCCAGGTATGATCTGATTCTTTCGGGACACTGAGCAAAAACTCAGGATACAGAAAAGGCTGTTATACTGGCCCCCTGCCCTTGTGATAAGGCGGAGGATCTATTGAGCTGATTAACACAAGCCATCTGCACATGGCAAAGCTGAAAGAGCACACTCTAATACACACCCACTTGGTTTTCAGGAGTTGTAGACACCCATCCCTAAACACTGCGGGAGGCAGGAACCCAAGAGTGGTTCTCAAAGCCTCTGCACCTGCCTGTCTGCATGCTCCCGCTAGGGATCTGAGCAGCAGGGGCAACGAAGGAGTTAGCCACACCCCTGCAGCACATTCTTCCAGGTGGATAAGGGAGCTCTCCCATTTCATTATGAATGTTTTTCTGTGGAAAAGCTGGATATGGTTATTTTATTTTCATTCATGTTCATCACAGTGCAATGTTTGTTAAAAATATGATATTTTGGCAGTTTCATCAAGTAACAATTACTATATTCAATCATTTAAATTATATTATTTATTTACTCTTATTTACTTTTTTAAAAATAATTTTCTTGTGTATATTTTAGGTTAAAGACATGATGTTATGAGATACATACAATTAGCAAAATGGTTACTTTAGTGAAACAAATTAACTTATCTATCATCTCATATAATACAGTTACTTTTTTGTGTGTGACAATAGCAACTAAGATCTACTTATTTAACAAAAATTCCCAATATAATGCAATTTAATTAATTCATCCTCATGCTGCATGACAAATCTAGACTAAATTCATTTTAGATATCTGCTACTTTTTATCTTTTTGCCTATGTCTAGTCTCCCATTTTCTCCACACCCTTCTTCCCGCTGCTCATGGTTACAACTGTTTAATTCTCCATCTGTATACTTGACTTTTTGTGGACTCCACATATAAGTGAGATCATGCAATATTTTTATTTCTATTCTGGCTTATTTCATTTAGCATACTGTCCCCCAGTTCAACACATGTTGTGGTAAATGGCAGGATCTGAATTTTTATGGCTGAATAGCATTCCATTAAGTATAGCTACACCACACTTTATTTATCCATTGATTAGTCAATAAATGCTTAGGTTGTTTCTATAAAATGGCTAGTGTGAATAATTCTGCAATAAACATTTGAGCACCAGCATCTTTACAGGATGGTGGTTTCATCTCCTTTCGTTGCATATACAGAAGAGGGATTGGTGAGTTCATGGTAGTTCAATTTTAGGAACCTTCATATTGTTTTCCATAATGATTGTACAATCTACATTCCCACCAACAGTTACTAGAGTTCCTTTGTTTTCTCCGCACCTTTGCCAATATTTGTTAGCTCTTGTGTTTTTGTTAATAGCCTTCCTAAGAGGTGTGACGTGTTATATCATAGAGGGTTCAATTTGCATTTCCCTGATGATTAGTGATGTTGAGCACGTTTTCATATTTCTGTTGGCCATGTATATGAATTGCTTGAAAAAAATGTCTGTTCAGGTCTTTTGTCCATATTTTTAAACACGTTATTTGTTTTTCTGCTATCGAGTTGTGTGATTTACTTTTGATGGCACACTTTTATATTTCAAGTAAGTGTGCAGATATAAATTCTGAATTGAATTCTTTAATTTTTATTTATCATTTAATGAAAATGTAACATTTTGTTTCATAGAATATCATTTTACCTAGGTGATACCATTCAGGACATAGGCATGGGCAAAGACTTCGTGATAAAAACAACAAAAGCAATTGCAACAAAAGCCAAAATTGACAAATGGGATCTAATTAAACTAAAGAGCTTCTGCACAGCAAAAGAACCTGGCATCAGAGTGAAGAGGCAACCTAGAGTATGGGAGAAAATTTTTGCAATCTATCCATCTGACAAAGGGCTAATATCCAGAATCTATAAGGAACTTAAACAAATGTACAAGAAAAACAACAACTCCATCAGGGCAAAGGATGTGAACAAACACTTCTCAAAAGAAGACATTTATGTGGCCAAGAAACATAGGAAAAAATGCTCATCATTACTGGTCACTAGAGAAATGCAAATCAAAACAACAATGAGATACCATCTCACACCAGATAGAATGGCGATCATTAAAAAGTCAGGAAACAACAGATGCTGGCAAGGATGTGGAGAAATAGGAACACTCTTACACTGTTGGTGGGAGTGTAAACTAGTTCAACCATTGTGGAAGACAGTGTGGCAATTCCTCAAGGATCTAGAACTAGAAATACCATTTGACCCAGCAATCCCATTACTGGGTACATACCCAAAGGATTATAAATTATTCTACTATAAAGATACATGCACACTTACGTTTATTGCAACACTAGTTCCAATGGCAAAGACTTGGAACCAACCCAAATGCCCATCAATGATAGATTGAATAATGAAAATGTGGCACATACACACCATGGAATACTATGCAGCCATAAAAAAGGATGAGATCATGTCCTTTGCAGGGACATGAATGAAACTGGAAGCCATCATCCTCGGCAAACTAACACAGGAACAGAAAACCAAACAGGACATGTTGTCACTCATAAGTGGGAGTTGAACAATGAGCACACGTGGACACAGGGAGGGGAACATTGCCCACTGGGGCCTGTCAGGCAGTTGGGGGGTGGGGCAAGGGGAGGGAGAGCATTACAACAAATACCTAATGAATGCAGGGCTTAAAATCTAGATGATAGGTTGATAGGTGAAGTAAACCACCATGGCACATGTTACATATACCTATGTAACAAACCTGCACATTCTGCACTTGTGTCCCAGAAGTAAGATAAAATAAAATAAAAACTTTTTAAAAGTATAATTTTATTTATTTATGTATTTTATTTTTGAGACAGAGTCTCACTCTGTCACCCAGGCTGGAGTGCAGTGGCATGATTTCGGCTCACTACAACCTCCACCTCCTGGGTTCAAGGAATTCTCCTTCCTCAGCTTCCTGAGTAGCTGGGACTACAGGTGCACACCACCACGCCTGGATAATTTTAGTAGAGACGGGGTTTCACCATGTTGGCCAGGCTGACCTTGAACTCCTGACATCAAGTGATCCGCTTACCTTGGCCTCCCAAAGTGCTGTTATTACAGGCATGAGTCACCACACTCAGCCTATTTTGAATTATCTAAAAACTTAATTCCTTTGCAATGTAGGTATTTTGTTTATAAGTCTTGGTTAAGCCAGGCAGAATACATATTTAATGGGGCTTATCATATATTTCTTTCTATGATGATACTGCCTTTGTCAAATGAAGCAAGTCAGTAGAATGCAAAGATTCCTTGGATTTCAGATTCAGAAATCTTATTAGAATTTGAATTTTACCTGTGTTGACGCACATCAAATGAGAGAGCCTCTATTCCCTCGTATTTTAAAAAGGGATAAATAATGCCTACCCATATGAATTCATTATGGAGCTTAATTGAGATAATACATATGAAAATATGTGTTCAATATTTGCTTTGTAATCCAAGTTTTAATCACTTCCCATACTTTTCATGGCAAAAGAAGCATGTACAGTCTATTCTAATGAAAACTTAAGGAGCCTTCCTGAAATCTCCTAAGGGTGTGATATGAGCTGCCTGGACTCCATAGAACTATGTGGAAATTTAGCTTTCAGGCACTCAGGGCCCTGCATCAGTGACATAGACCACCATCCTCTTTTTCTTCATATACACTTCTTGAATTCTCTCAATGCATTACTCAATACATCTTTTTACCTTAGATATTTCAGTTATTTAGGGTTATTTTGAGTGGTTTTATATACTACTTTATTGAAATAAAATCTCAGCAACTCTCTGCAAAAGGAATTTAACATATGATTTGGGAGCTGCCTATCAACAATCTGAACCCCCTGATCAAATAGTATTTACATTTAACTTAGAACGGTTCCTGAGTTATATATATATTCAATTATTGGGATGAACGAATGATATTGTTAATGTAATTATCAAATTTGATCATTTAAACCATGCTCCACTTTTATTGTTGGTCTCTTATTTGCCTGGACATTTTCTCATTAATTCTGGAATAAAGTTGTATTAGGTCACACAGTATCTATATTTTTCAGACACAGTATTCTTAGCAATGTAGACAAATAGCTGATTATATTTCTGGGCCTTTTAAATCCAAAAGATTCTAATCAAGCAAGAGAAAAATCAAACTTACCAGTTTGTATTAGAATGGGGCTAGCAATCAATCTGATAATTTTAATCACATGCAATTATTCTACCTTTATCTGAATATTAATCATTATAACATTTAGTTTCTTGAGCTATATTATTAAAGATACCAATCAAACAGTAGCTATGCTCTCGGTATATGCTTGAAATGCAAATCAGCATTTATGTACTGAAGTTGAAGAAAGGAATTTATCTGTCTTCATTTAGTTATTCACACTGAAGAAAAATGCTTATATGTTAACCTAAAATTGACATATGTATTAACCTTAAATTGATATCTATGCTAAGGTTAAATTTTCCCCATACAGGCCATTTTACCCTTATACCATCAATGATCACTATTCCTCATATAAAATATATTTACTTATTATATATGCATATGTGTATACAGTATATCCTAGATCTTTTGTCATTATATTCATAAAGAAAACTACTTAGTTATATTCAAAAGATACAGAGTACGACGATGTAAAATTTGTGTATTATTTATGATGAGTATACAATTGTTCCACATAAAGTAAAGATAATATTAGCAGAATGTGCATTCTAAGTACTTTTCCCAAAATTGGGAACTTTTTTTGCTGGTGCATTCATATTTTATGGTCTCCCCCAGTGTCATTAAAGGATACATTATTGGTAACTTCTGGAATGGAGCAAACACCACTATGACCTGTGCAAGATCAGAATGTGGTTTCATTCATTCATATCAGAATTGTATTAACCAAGCTAACCAAACTAAGGATAGCGTTATCAGGTGAGAAGTTGGAAATAGTAGAGAAGAGGAAAATAGAAAGCCACTGATGTTGAGATCTATTTAATGATAATACAAAATTTAGAAGTGGAATAAGCCTTCAAGAGGAATAAGCCTTCAAGATCACCTATTTAAACTGTTTATTTCATAAGGATTAAAGGCAGAGGCAGGGGAAACTAGAACTCAATTGTCTTTATTCATACTTTTTTTAAATTTGCCCTTCTAATATTGTTTACTCCTACGGAACGGAGAACAACACAAACATTATTTATTCTACAATAGACTTATTTAAGCGACTCAGATTTTCTAGTTTTAACATCCTTTCTTGGTGATTAAAGAAGAAATGAAATGAAGCAGAGGGGAAGGAATTCTTGATTATGAACCAAAAACAGGCAAAAAGGGAAGGAGCAGGAATATGACACAGGAAGAGAGCACGCTTTTGGGGCTAGATACGTTTACGTACCTTGCTTTACCTAATCCTCACGGCATCAAATAAGGCGGTGTCAATTTCCAACTTTTCAGATTGAGACGCTGGCAGCTTTTCTCAGGTCACACAATCACAAAACAATGGATGAGGATTACAACAAATCAGCAGCTGGTTTTGTAGAAGACCTGAGAAGTCATATCTGCATATGTTATATTTAAATTTCATGTCAGCTCCAAAAGAGAATTTCAATAACTTGCCTAAGGTACCAGAAAAATTAAGCAAGCATCTTGAATTTAAACTTAGAAGAGCCTAACTACAACTTGTGTCAATGTTCTTCTTCCTGGACCACAACAGTTTTTCTGTTATTTGATACTTTGCTGCTCTCAACATAAATGTCTTTGGATGGTGGCAAAGTTATTGCCATTATGAGAGGTGTTTTATGAATAATTTTGAAAATACACATAAAAAGGTATTTTGAAAAAATATATTAATGCTTTCCTTTGGGTTTATATAAAAACAAAATAAATGAAAAGAAGTTTCATTGAGGTGGCAGTATGTTTTTTAGTCCCCAGTATACTGTTGCTCTCAGGACAAAGTAAGGTTTTAAAAATATGTCCTTGATAGTTTTAAATATTTTAAAAATTAGAATACATGTTAAAAAGCTACCAATGAGTTTCTTCACAGAATTGGAAAAAACGGCTTTAAAGTTCATATGGAACCAAAAAAGAGCCCGCATTGCCAAGACAATCCTAAGTCAAAAGGACAAAGCTGGAGGCGTCACGCTACCTGACTTCAAACTATACTACAAGGCTACAGTAACCAAAACAGCATGGTACTGGTACCAAAACAGAGCTATAGACCAATGGAACAGAACAGAACCCTCAGAAATAATACCACACATCTACAGCCATCTGATCTTTGACAAACCTGAGAGAAACAAGAAATGGGGAAAGGATTCCCTATTTAATAAATGGTGCTGGGAAAATTGGCTAGCCATAAGTAGAAAGCTGAAACTGGATCCTTTCCTTACTCCTTATACGAAGATTAATTCAAGATGGATTAGAGACTTAAATGTTAGACCTAATACCATAAAAACCCTAGAAGAAAATCTAGGTAGTACCATTCAGGACATAGGCATGGGCAAGGATTTCATGTCTAAAACACCAAAAGCAACGGCAGCAAAAGCCAAAATTGACAAATGGGATCTAATTAAACTAAAGAGCTTCTGCACAGCAAAAGAAACTACCATCAGAGTGAACAGGCAACCTACAGAATGGGAGAAAATTTTTGCAATCTACTCATCTGACAAAGGGCTAATATCCAGAATCTACAAAGAACTCAAACAAATATACAAGAAAAAAACAAACAACCCCATCAAAAAGTGGGCAAAGGATATGAACAGACATTTCTCAAAAGAAGACATTCATACAGCCAACAGACACATGAAAAAATGCTCATCATCACTGGCCATCAGACAAATGCAGATCAAAACCACAATGAGATACCATCTCACACCAGTTAGAATGGCAATCATTAAAAAATCAGGAAACAACAGGTGTTGGAGAGGATGTGGAGAAATAGGAACACTTTTACACTGTTGGTGGGATTGTAAACTAGTTCAACCATTATGGAAAACAGTATGGCAATTACTCAAGGATCTAGAACTAGATGTACCATATGACCCAGCCATCCCACTACTGGGTATATACCCAAAGGATTATAAATTATTCTACTACAAAGACACATGCACACGTATGTTTATTGCGGCACTATTCACAATAGCAAAGACTTGGAATCAACCCAAATGTCCATCTGTGACAGACTGGATTAAGAAAATGTGGCACATATACACCATGGAATACTATGCAGCCATAAAAAAGGATGAGTTTGCGTCCTTTGTAGGGACATGGATGCAGCTGGAAACCATCATTCTTAGCAAACTATCACAAGAAGAGAAATCCAAACACCGCATGTTCTCACTGATAGGTGGGAACTGAAAAATGAGATCACTTGGACTCGGGAAGGGGAACATCACACACTGGGGCCTATCATGGGGAGAGGGGAGGGGGGAGGGATTGCATTGGGGAGTTATACATAATATAAATGATGAATTGATGGGTGCTGACGAGTTCATGGGTGCAGCACACCAACATGGCACAAGTATACATATGTAACAAACCTGCATGTTATGCACATGTACCCTAGAACTTAAAGTATAATAAAAATAAAAAATAAAAATATATATATAAAAAAATAAAATAAAATAAAATCTTAACTGCATATTGTACTTCGAAGGTTTTTGCTATTTGAAAGATAATGCAGCCTTGTCCTTCAGGAATGTCCTACAAAATGCATTTTCAAAAATTTTCTCTTTATTCCAAGAACATTGTTCACAATTACCTGGCAAACATTGAAGTCTGTCCTTCAGTTGCCTTTTAAAACATTAATTTTCATCTTATGAATAAGTCTTTAATGTACTTCACAATTAATTCTGATCTTTACTGCTATATAGCTTTAAATTTATTTCACTGAATAAATCTTTCATGTATTTTAATTCCAAATTATGGATAAGTATACTGTTGCTTCATTACTTTCCACAACATTCCCATTTAAATACCATATTATTAATCAAGACATCAATTTCCTTACAAGTTCTTGGTAAGTAGAGACTTTCTGTACTGAATGAAGGTATTTACTTCCTGTATATTGTTTTCAAAGATCAATTGTTATTAAATTTGTATTGTAACTGACATGCTGAAATATACAAATATTCATATGAAAAATAATTTATAACAGTAAACTAATGTGCTAAAACAATGGACAAAATATGACTATATATAGTATCTCTTGAATAATAAAAATAGTGCTAATACTGTTTCTCCTGAAAACTCTTTAAAATGCTAAGTGAAGTGTAACTTTTCAAAATAACTCTAGTCATTTATAGCTGTGGGATTAAATTGTTATATAACTCTTTGTTTCCAGGTACAAAATCATACAACTATTATTTTCTGTCTTTTATTTTCATATTTTTAGGTTATTTTGAGCAGGATATTAAGACTGCCACTGTGATTTTTTTTTATTTTTACTGTAAATAGAGAATTATGTCCTTAAGGTTTTAAGATTCCATATAGTTTTTTAAAAAAATTCATCTTTTCTGTGATTAACAATCATAGGTTATTATATCTAACACTTCTTTTTCTTTTCAACTTTCTGAGGTTAAATACTTCAACAATGATTATTAAACAAGAGATATTTCATTTTGATATTTTTGCAAGTTTTCTTCTATTTGCTTTCAAGATTGCATTGTCACATATTATGACATTTGTCATCTTTCTGTAAAAGGGTCTTCATGAGGAAAAGTGAAAGTCTATGTTTTGAAGCAGGGATAAAGAAGATAGTCCTAAATTTATTGAACTATAGGCCATTGACTTGAAGCTCATAGAAATTCCTGAGAAGGACCTGTGGGGAGAGATAATCAACTCTCTGATGAACATATAACTGTAAATGTTAGAGTTGGATAGTTAACTGTAGATATTTTGTCTATCATATTTTGCTCCATATCAACGTTTAAATTCTGGGATCTCAAGTAGGTTCTCTTGTCCTTGATTTTTTTATAAATTCAGGCAGCAGAGATCGTTTCCCTTGGTTGCTAGAGCTTATTTGTATACTCAGAATGTTTTTGTATACCAGTTCAACTACAACTCATTCAGTGAACCAAACCCTGTGGGACAGTATTTGAAGTATCGTAAAAATAGTTTTCCACCCAGAATGATTAGAGGCCAGACAGGGGCTTCCATCTTGCCATGGGTAATACAGTGAGAACGATGCTGGGATGACTTGGGTGTTCTGGGTGATCAGAGTGGCCAACCTGGCTTCCCTGCCCGAAACCACTTGAGAGTCCAGAACTAAGCAGTCTCCACTTTCATTGACATGGGCACAGAGACACCTCTGCATTCCCCAGTTTTTAATTAAGTATGGTTAACTTTAACCTAAAATTCGACCAGTTTTAAGAATGCAGAGAATTTATAACTTGCACAAAATAGATAATTGGTTGATACCAAGTACGTAAATAAACCAACAAATAGTTGATGTAAATTGCCATCCCACTGTGTCTAACCAATGTATTAAAATAAATACTAAGAATGTCACATGTAAATTCATGCACTGCAGATACCTTTCTCCATTGTGCCCTTATGTATTGATACAGAAATAAATCAGCAGTAGAGACTTCACTTTGCTTTACTACCAAAAAATTCTGCTAGAATATAAAATAAAAATACATTGACTAGGGCCAGGCAGACTGGCTCACACCTGTAATACCAGAAATTTGGCTGTCCAAGGAGTGTGGATCACCTGAGGTCGGGAGTTTGAAACCAGCCTGGCCAACATGGTGAAACCCCATCTCTACTAAAAATAATAAAAATTAGCCAGGTGTGGTGGTGGATGCCTGTAATCCCAGCTACTCAGGAGGCTGAGGCAGGAGAATCGCTTAAACTCGGGAGGCAGAGGTTGCAGTGAACCAAGACCACACCACTGCACTCCAGCCTGGACTACAAAAGTGAAACTCCATATCAAAAAAAATAATAATAATACATTGACTAAAACATACATTATTCCATATATGTCACAGGTTAAAATTGTTTTGCAAACTATGAGCTGTTTTCTTTCCTATATGTTTTTTAATACTTTTGAATGATACTTTTATGATGTTTTATAAAAATAATTAACAGTCTAGGTTTCTGCTCTATTTTTCTGTACCCAGAGCAAGTGCTTTTTTTGATGACTTGTTTGCTTAGCATAATAACTACCACTAAAAGGCAATGCTATCAACATGCTTTGCTATTTGCATCTGAGTATTTGAAACCTAATTCTAAACAAAATTAGGTAAGTCTTGGAACTATAAACTTTGCCTAACACCAAGTCAAGAATTACACTGCTTAATATGTAGCCAAATAATGACAAAAATAGTATATTCTTTCAGTAAAAGGGCAACCTCAGAAAGGTGTGCATTAAGAAGCATTCTCATTACAATACAATAATTTCATTGTGTTCCATCTCAGTACCTAGCTTTTCAAGGATACTTGACAGAAGATTACATTTTCCTAATGAAATTCTGTAAGAATACTAGATTATGGTAATTGGATTCAGATCTCTTAAAACACAGTATCTGCATAAACTGAATATTTTTCTACCCATGTATGCAAGGCTTTGCATTCTGCATTTTGTGTTTTGGATTTGAAAAATAACACTAACATAACTTTTGCTGGGTCACTGTCATTCTCATCATAAACTATTATTGGCAGGTACAATGAGAGGGAAGCCACATTATCCACTTAAATTAGGTAAGGCACATATTCCCGAGGTTATGGTCCTAGCAATCATAACAGAAATCTCTGAACTAGTTCTTCTATTTTTTGACTAACATGTATTTGTTTGAGTAGAACCATGAGTGCCTGAGGCAGTGTTAAAGGTATCTGTTCATTACTAAGTACACCTTTGACTGGACCAGAGGCTCAAAATGATCACAGAAGTCATTGACTCACAATTTTCTAGAACTAATATTTTGTTGGGGATATCTAGGCCTTAGGCAGTGACAAAGATCATCTTGTCTTGTAATCCTGTATATCTGGAAGAAGTTTTGTAAAACTCGGACCCTAAAACTTCCACTTCATTTGCCACCTTATGTCCCCAGGTAAATGTACCCAAAATAAGGTTATCTAGTATTAGTTTATCTAATTGGCAGTACAGTAAATAACTTTCCGAAATTTTACTTCTGGTTTCCACAGGGAAACTAGGAAATAGAAAGGTTTTCATCCTCTGGTTATCCCTTTAAAGGAGTTTACTTCTGATTTTTATGACTGAATTGTGCACTTTCCCATGCCCTGTTCACATCACCACAGTTACTACTGCCTCCTCAAGGAGATGCACACAATTCTTCACAGCGCCGTTTATTCCTGAGTACGCAGCTGCTCATATGGATGTAGGAATTTCACACTCTTTGCAATGACGTTAATAGGCAGCAATATCTTAGAAGATATGTTTTAACTATTATATTTGGCTGCCTAGAGAGATAAATTTAGGGAGAAATTTTCTCACTGGAGAACAGATTAGTGATGAATAGCCATAATATGCTGTGCAGGTGGAAAACAATGACAAAGAGAAAATTAATCTCCTCAATAACTATCAGTTTTTCTGTATATAATATATGTAAAGATCGTTTATAGATGAGATCACAAAGTAACCTTTTGCCTTTAGTGATGCTGATAATTATTAATAGAGTGCTAAATTTACTTCAGTAATATGTCAAGCAGTATATTAAGCAATTCTCATATATTTTTTCATTTAATCATGACAATAGCCTTGTGAAGTTCTTATTGTTCCTTTCAAAGAAGTGAAATAAAAGCACACAGAAATCATCAATTGCCTAAAGTCACATGGTGGAGCTGGAACTGGAACCTGTATCTCTTTGATTTTATTAAAAAGAATCCACTTCTCAGCCTCATTTCGATGAACACAAATTTTCTCAGAGATATAGTGACCATGTTAAAAAAAATTACTAACCTGTTTACTCGATCACCACCAAATAAAAACAACATTCAGATTGTATTTATTAGAGAACTTTATTTTAAAGCTAAGTCAGGCATGCTTTCTAAAGAGATGAAGGTTTGGAAAATGTGTTAGAATCTAATCGCTAAAATAAGAACAATTAACGTTTGCTTGCGTTGGGGAGGACAATATTTACTCCTTTCAAATATTTCCCAAAATAACTGGCTAAAAGTAGATGAAAAAGACCAACCAACTGAGTACAGAAACCATAGCCTTTTTCCACATTAAAATTATACAGTGAGAATGTTTATTTCTTATTTCTCTTGCTTTCTTAGAAAAGACTGACTTTATGTTCCATGCCCTAGGAAAGAAATGTGTGGGAGAGACACATCTGACTAATGTATTCAAGAAAAAAAAAAAAAATAGAATGTGGTTGACTCAGTGTCTCCTAGGTCTTCTTTTGCATTCAACTGCTTTGGAAGACATATGCACCCTCTGCTGCTCCCCAGGGTAAGTTGAGAGTCTGGCTTTCGCCCTGCAGGGGAGCTGTGTAGATGTCCAATGGCACTAGGGACTGCAGGACTAAGTCTACTTAATGCAAGGATGAAAGATTAGCAGGTCAATTTTGCCACATTAACTAAAGTTCTGATCTCTACTCACTGTTATTTGTAATACACCCATCATTGTACCTTTCATTTTCCTGCCGTTCTGTCCTGAGAAAAGTAAAAAGGGTTGTACGGTTTCACAGATTTTCTTCCATTTCTTTTCCTTTCTTTTTTCAATCTCTTTTCTCCAGGAAAGCTCAGGATCTTCTTGTTAAAAGAAAAACTTTAGACAAGTTTAACAGAGTTTATTTGGCCAAAGAACAATTCATGTATCAAATGGGGCAATGCTCAGAACCTGAAGAGGTAGACAGTGAACTTTTATAGGTTGAACACAGAATCAAAGTAGAAGCATCACCTGATTGGATGCATCTAGGTGTTGGCTCTATTGGGGCATGGTCTGAGCAATGTATGGCCTGTGCTTGGCTGATTCTCAGCTGCTCATGATTGGCAAAAACTTCGCTGTTTGTTACAAAATATATTCCTAAATTATGTTTCAGTTGTATACTTAGTAACTTCTGCTTATTTAATTTAACACTACAGTATTAACATGAAGCCTTGTGAATATGCAAGACTGGTGTTGAGGGACTAAATAAGATTGAAGTTTCTGGTATAGTACTAGTGAAAGGTCTTAGAAAATGAAGGTCATGTTGCATTTGAATTTAGCTTTTCACAGTGGCTTATCCATGGGAGATTAGCTGTTTTTAGAGGTTCAGTGGTGTTTTTAATGAGCCCTTGAATTATTAAGTGTGGGCTGTACAAACCTTAATAAGCAAGAATAGTGTTCTCCGCAGTTGACATTGATCTGACCTAAGGCATGCGATGGTCCCTCATGACTGAACATGACCCCACCGAAGCTGAACAAATTTTACCTAGTATATAAATTATATTGAATAAAAGGAGAATTTGATACCTGCTTTATGCTCACTTAAGCCAAGTAAAAATTCATTAGACAAGCATTTATGTCATTGAAGTATGGATTAACTTTCCCTGATTTTCCTGTGCTTCTCAGCCATTACCTCACATTAGAATTTATAATTGCAAAGGGAGCTAAGTTCCAAGTGAGAACTCCACAGTGTGACCAATGTCATCTAGACGGTGCCAGCTCAGATGTTGCACATTCTGCTAATCTTTATGTAGTTTGTAACCGCATTAAGGGTTAACAGGAAAACATCTAAAGGTAATAATCTTTAGCAACATACACATTGTCTTTAGTCAGACTCCCTCACTTCATCTCAAACAGGACCTGGTTTGAGCCACTCTGGTTAAAGTTTTAGATTTCAGAGATGCAGGTTGTAGTTCTATCCACATAAGCTCAGTAGATCATATCATTGAAAAAAATAATAGAAAAAGAGACTACTAAATTATAAATCATTATCCATCAACTTTGACTGAGGCAAAACAGCATGTCAATAAAATTATTTTAAGTGCAAACATTTAGGAAAGCAATTTTAAAAGCCTGAGCAGGAATATTCTGTCTCTAGGAATTTCTTTTCTCAGAAAATCTAAGACTTACTGGATTGATTTTAAAATATGCTTTGCTCTTGGAATCAGGAGTAGTGAAGAGTGAAAACATAATAAATATGAGCTAATTAAACTGGAGGAGGAAATAATTTCCATATGAGAAATGTGATTTTGAAGAAAAGAGGAAAAATAGATTTTGGAGGTTAAGCCAGACAGACATGAAAGCAGACAATACACACCTGAGCGTAATTAATTTAAAAAAATTAAATAAGATAATCCTATTTTGGTTCCTGCTTGAGCAGAAAGAGTGGCTTGGTTCAAAAAAGTACATAACAGCAGAAAGCAAGCAAGATTTTGTTAACTGGGAGCTTCATCTTCAAAATAGACCAAAAAATGTTGAGAGGTATCTTCTTAAAGATATGATGAAATAAAGAGTTCATTTTTTCACAATGGCAAATCACAGTTTGAAGATAAGGACTATGTAGTTAGAGAAGTGCTTAGAAAGATTAAGTAGTTAGAGAAATATTGGACACATTTGAGAAGGGAAGACTTGTAAGATCATGGTGTCATATAATTGTATGATTATGGAGTGATTTTGAAGGTGACCCAGTGAATGTGGGTGGGAAAGTATTACTTTTGCTCTGAGGAAACAAGCACAGAGGAAATGAGACACCTTGAAAATGAGCCAGCGAGAACAATAATAAATTATGGCCATCCCTGGTCTGATGGAAAAACAACCCCTTAGTGGAAAGATTCAGACCAGGGATATGAAGGTGCATAATATTCTTTTGAATATTCATTGACTCTTGCAAAGCCAAAACTTGCTTATTTGTTCTATCTCACCAAGATGGCCTCACAAAACTAACACTAGAAAAGTTGATAGGAAATACAAACGTTTACTATCACCACAGAAAGGGAAAAATGTATTTATATCTGACAACATTGCTAGCTCTAAGTGTGGTAGAGTAAAAAAAAAAAAAGTGAACTTAGATTAAACTGCTAAAAGCTCAGTTGAGCTTTCCACAAAGTATAGGGGGTAAAAAGAAAAAAATAATAAATTAAGGCATAACTTACTATTGCAGAAAAAAGAAAGAGAATAGAAATAAATGCTACTTGAGGCTGGAAATATTTAAAAACTGAAGAAAGACAGTCAGGGCTTCGAGGTGTTTTACAGAGATGCTGGTCACACACACACACACACACACACACACCTATTTTTGCTACTATGCCCAATAGCACACTCACAAAAAAGAAATCTTAAGATCTGAAAACTAGTCTACAATCAGTGCAAATGAACATGTGCCTCAAATACCACTTTTTGAGTGAGGAGACAGCGTGAGTAAGTAGATGACAGTCCTGGCTCTAGCTATTGAAGAGGTATGTGCTGAACAGCCATCAGCATGGGTATCTAACTCAGGTATCTCAGGAAGCATCTGGAGCTTCCAATGTCAAGGAGTTTAATGTTTATAAATTAATTTTATGTTTGATATTTGATATTGTACATTTATATGTGAGTAAGAGTATTCAATTTTTTGACTGTAATTTTTTAATAAGCCCCATAAAGGGAAAGAGCTTAAATTCAAATGGGAAGAATATGTGGCTAACTATTATCAGGGTATTACGTTGGTAATTATTTAACCTCATCTATTATTTCATCCACTACTACTTAATTTCATCCCATAATCTCTAGTGAAGTACATTGAAAATAGTGGTCATGCATAATTTGTGTTGAAAAACTGGGAAGAAATATTCAGCTTAGGGCTTAGCAAAGCCTTTAACTTTAATGAATGACTTGTTCTAACCCAGTGCTTCTCCAGCTTTAATGTACATAAGAATTATCTAGGGATCCTGTTAAACTGTACAATAATTAGATCTGAACTTACTGTGAAATTCTGCATTTCTAACAAGCTCTCAGGTTATACTGATGCTTCTGTTCTGTAATAGTAAGGTTCTAATCCATTCTGAAACTGTTTGAGTCAAAAGCTATCATCTTGCCACTGAATTCAGAACTATCACAGAAGAAATGCTGGCATTAGGGCAGTGGCTTTATGACACTTGGAACAGGACTTTTCTAATAAATCACCCCCATCCTCTACTAAAGAGAGCTGCTACAACTAGGGCTGATTATGGGATTAACTGTTCGTGCCTACAAGTAAAAAATAATCTGAGGAGTGTTAGAGAAGAGTTAGTTTCCATTCCTCATATTTCGATAAAAGAGGAATATATGTAAAGACATACCTACTTCCTGACACAAGAAATAAAGGCATGGAAAGATTATACTTTGCTTTCTCCCCAGAGAAGTGACACATTTGCTTCAGGTTCAGGGTCTTCCAAGCTCTGCAGAGCCACCTAGCCTGCAAGATGCCTGCTTTCTCAGGTCTGTAGCGGAAGCTTTCGCTGGCCAAGAAGGCCATCATTGTTCAGTCCGACAAACATCAGGTAGACCGTTCTGTTTAACACTGAGGTGAAACATTTCAAGTCTAGGTGTCTACATTCTTTTTTTAAAAAAAAAAAATTATTACATTTTAAGTTCTAGGGTACAAGTACACAATGTGCAGATTTGTTACATATGTATACATGTGCCATGTTGGTGTGCTGCACCCATTAACTCGTCATTTACATTAGGTATATCTCCTCATGCTATCCCTCCCCACCTCCCCCACCTCGCAACAGGCCCTGGTGTGTGATGTTCCCCACCCTGTGACCAAGTGTTCTCATTGTTCAATTCCCACCTATGAGTGAGAATATGTGGTGTTTGGTTTTTTGTCCGTGCGATAGTTTGCTGAGAATGATGGTTTCCAGCTGTATCCATGTCCCTACAAAGGACATGAACTCATCCTTTTTTATGGCTGCATAGTATTCCATGGTGTATATGTGCCACACTTTCTTTATCCAGTCTATCATTCATGGGCATTTGGGTTGGTTCCAAGTCTTTGCTATTGTGAATAATGCCGCAATAAACATACGTGTGCATGTGTCTTTATAGCAGCATGATTTATAATCCTTTGGGTATATACCCAGGAATGGGATGGCTGGGTCAAATGGTATTTCTAGTTCTAGATCCTTGAGGAATCGCCACATTGTCTTCCACAAGGGTTGAACTAGTTTACAGTCCCACCAACACTGTAAAGTGTTCCTAATTCTCCACATCCTCTCCAGCACCTGTTGTTTCCTGACTTTTTAAGGATCACCATTCTAACTGGTATGAGATGGTATCTCATTATAATTTTAATTTACATTTATCTAATAACTAAAATGATGAGCATTTTTTCACGTGTCTGCTGGCTGCATAAATGTCTTCTTTTGAGAAGTGTCTGTTCATATCCCCATCCTTT
>NW_012115055.1:7921890-7953248 GCF_000951035.1 Colobus angolensis palliatus | reverse complement strand
GTTTCACTGTGTTAGCCAGGATGGTCTCGATCTCCTGACCTCGTGATCCGCCGGTCTCGGCCTCCCAAAGTGCTGGGATTACAGGGCTGTATTCTTAAAACCACACTCATTGAATAGCTTTATCAGCAATAAAGATGCCATTTTCCCCCATCTATCTAATTCTAGTGTGCTATGTCTCAAAAAGTTTCAAATTCAGGAGGGAAAAATAGAAGTGTTCATTAGTTACCACCTAAAAGACCAATGGCAAATATAATAGGTGTGAAATGCCTCCTGATCAGTTCTTTATCAGAAGAATGGTTTTTCTCCTGACTCTAACTGCCACTGGGCTGAGTCCAGAGACCAGATTTTGAAAGAAAGAAGTAAAAATTAGGGTGCTCCTTTCTTTCTCTATCTGGATTTTTAGTGAAAGAGGACAATTGTGGTAAAGTGATGAAGCTCCCCTACTTAATTGTTGCTTTGTCTATTAGTCCCCAATCTTAGCAACGGGAAAGTTTTAAATGTAACGAAATATGCACTGGGAACCTGAGCACATGGAGCAAATGTCCTGTTTCACTTGAACAAGCACAGAGAAAGAGTCAAGGTTCATTGAAGAACTTTGGCTTCTATATCAGTGCCACGCCCACCAAGGTGTTAGAAAGATTACATAGACAAGAAATGAGGACCTTTGGGGGAAGCAACTAGTTACAATACAGATGCAATTCTATGCCCCCAGTCTCAACCTGTTTGTAGGGAGCAGGCAGCCTAGAAATAATCGCTTACTTCACAAAGTCAATAGGAAGTGCTGACTAAATGAGCGAAAGGTTACAGCCCTGGGATGGAAAAAAAAAAAAAGTTTATGAATGTGAAGACTTTAAGATCAAAGGCAAATGGAGAAGAACCACAGATCCTAGCAGTAGGTGTCAGTATGTCCTGCAAAATACAAACAAGACCTGTCCAGAGTAAGTGGCTACTTGTCTGGCCCCTCATAGCAGAAAATAGCACAGATACAAAGGACGTTCACCAATGTGAGGTCCTTTTTAACCACAACAAAGGCACAGTAAGACCCCTGATATACACGGTTGCCATTTTGGGGAAGAGAAGGCGGGACACAATCTGAAAGAGACTCATGTACATAAAAGGAACTATTTAAACCAACACTGGTGGGGAGTTCAACTATGAATAGATGAACTATGTTAACAGGAAAAGGCTGATACAGTTAACCAAAATATGTATCTTTAGAAGTGGCATGAGGTTCAGAAGAAATATCAGATCTGTTATGGGATAAATAGAAGCTACATTTTCCATGTTGACCAAATATGAAATAAACTGAGAATGAAAATATATTAGGGATAAAATATGGAGAACAATCTAATATAGAGAATCTAATCTCATACTAAAGGTATTTTAGAAATGGACAATGATGAAAATGAAAGGCAGGAAATTTTGAAAAATAAGAATAAAAGTTAAAGAAAAATGTGGATCTTAAAACTGTTTTTGCCAACCGCACACACCCACAAAATTTATGTATTTAATTATTGTTGTGAAATTCAGTATGTCAGTAATATAGGAATTATTATAAGAGAATTTATAAAGAAAAAGCAGATTATCCATAATATGAACAAAAGCATATGGGTCTCAGAATCCTTATCGGCAAGAATGTATGTTGGATGACAATGGAGCAAGGCACTACAAATTCTGAGAAAAGTTTTTTTCTACCTAGAATTGAAAACTTTTACAAATTGTCAACAATATCTAAGCCAGAACAATGGCATTGCAAATTTCCAAAAATCGGAAATTTGTTTCTGGCACATCTTTTCCTAGTAAATTAATGATATCTCTCAAAAAATTTTAAAAAGAAGAATAAGTCAAGAAAAGGCTTTGAAATTCAATCAACAGTAATTCTGAACCTGTAGATCATTGGAAGAAAATTCCAGGATAATAATCGAAGCAGGAAAACAGAGTTCTCTGGAAGCGATGTCATGGGCATTTTAAAAAAGTCATAATATACATCAGAACAATTATATAATTCATAACTAGAAAAAAGTAATAAAGCAGATTAGAAGGAATTCAGTGAATTAATCATTTTAATAAGTGTATTAAGTATTAATTGATATATAGTTAATATTATATATCTAATATTTAATGAATAATACAAGTGAAACTGATATGATATTAATAAGGAGGATCCACAAAACTAAAGCTTAAAATATAAAGCAAATTAAAATGTTGCATTATTTGGAGGAATGAATGGCATCTATGTTAGTCCAGGTAGCCAGAGAAGTGGATTCCATGACAACACTAAACTTGTATTTTATTAGGATGAATCGTTGTAAGAGGAAATGAGGAGAAAGCTGGGATGGCTGGAAGAGCATTCAGAGGGGAATGCAAGTCTGACTCTGACTGAAGAAGAGGGAAGTAAGACTGGTGGGAGCATCCTTGACTGCTGAACAGTCGAAGAAAGATACAGCAAGTGCTCTAAGAAGACCTTGAGCCAAAGCAGTGATCAGAAGAGTCTCATGTGTCCCAGAAATGAGCCTACCTTAGTGAGCATCCCACATTCAGTCACTGCCCAAGAGCAACCCCTGCAAGCCTAGTACCGTAGCTGGAATCCTTGGTTAATAATATCTTCCCTACAGTTGAAGGTTTACAAGGGTCATTCTCATGATTACTATAGCATGGAAGAAAAACAATTTGGTCCTAAGAATATTCAATGTTGACTGGTCTAGTGATGAAGACATGGTAGTCAAAGAAGAACATGTAATCCAAGCACACCTCTTGGCTTTGCAGTAGAAAATCTCATGTAGTCATAATCAACTTAATCCTCTTCAATTGCTTTAAAATATAAAAACAAACCACACAGATTTAAAAAGTTAGTATGTTACAGAATAGCTGTTTTCTTACAAATGTAAAAATAATACTACAAATGTCAGAAATAGAATGGCAGAAGAGGAGCAAAGAAGGATTGAGGAATAGGACAATTACAGTCTCATCTAACAAATGAGATGTCAGGAGATCATTTCTGTTGTAGACATAGAAAGAAATGTGGCTTAAATGTTTTACTTACTTTAATAATTTAACAGAAAAAATCACACTGCATGATAATGTTTTAGTAAGAAAGAAAAAGTGTAGAGTGGGTGATATAAATAAAATCTTAATCGACTAGAGAGATAAATAGTGATTTAAGAATATTACTTAGTGTTATGGCTGATTTACCATAACTGAAAACAAAAATAATTATTTTAAATTTATTACTTCTGTCGAGTAAGCCTGGAGGTTGGGAAGGTTCAGTTTAGAATATTTTTGTTCTTGATTATATAACTTCCTATATAATATATCTACCTATAAGAATATGATTTTTTTTAACTTAAGGAAGAAATCAATAACTTTGTCATCCAGACATAACCATATTTGATACTTACTGTTGAATTTTTGTGTGTTAAAATTATGTAATTGGCCTTCTAAAGTAGATATTGTTTTACAAACTGAATTTGCAAACTCAATTATTAAACATATTTAAACTCTAACATGGTATCTTCATTTCCATTAGCACTTACAACTACATACTGTAATAAAATCCCTTACATGTCATTTTTAATGAACTGTAATTGTCTCTTTGTGATGAATTCTAAGAAATATTATTATATTAAAATCGTAGGCATTTTAAGAGACATTTTTCCTCCAAATGTGTGCATCATGTATTTCCTCCATTCCCAATCATGATATATCAGAGTACCTGATTCCCACGTGTTACTAGAATTTTTTGGTCTTTTCCAATGGGTTTCTTATTGTTATTTTTATTGCATTCCCTTTTCTTTGATAATTAGTAAACTTCAATATCTTTCATAGGTTTATTGGCTGTATTTTATGTTTTGAGTATTGTGGAATATATATACACACACACAATGTATATATACATATATGTATGTACGTATGTGTAGTGGGATATATCTATATCTATATAGATATAAAACCTATTTTTCTATTACAATGCCCCTTTCAATTAGTTTTAATATGTAGGCAATTATATTTATAAGTGCCCAAATCTATCAAGCTTTCCATTTGTATTTCCTTCATTTCTTCTGTCCCTTGAAAGACAGTCTCTACTCAGGATATCTGCAAGCTAAGTTGTCTGTATCTTATAGGTGTGTTTTGTCATTAAAGGCAAGTCATCGCCTTGTTGGATGCTCAGACCAACACAGTACTGCTATATATCACAAATCCCATGTATGAGTCTGCCAGAACACTCTCTCTCCCATAATGGCACCGAAGATAGCTCCTTGGGACTCTCTGTGTGCTTCCTGGGAAATAAGCTTAGAACTATCAGTCTGAAGGTACTATTATTCTAAACACACTAATCAAAATTTCATAAGTAGTTTCTAAAATGTTAGCCATATATTTTTATTTTCTTTTCTTCTTTTCTTTTATTTTTTTCTTAGAGTCTTTCTCTGTCGCCCAGGCTGCAGTGCAGTGGCGCGATCTCGGCTCACTCTGCAACCTCTGCTTCTCAGGTTCAAGTTATTCTTCTGCCTCAGGCCCCCGCTGAGATTACAGGCACCCGCCACGAAGCCCAGCTAACTTTTTTGTATTTTTAGTAGAGACGGGATTTCAGCAGGTTGGCCAGGCTAGTCCGGAACTCCTGACCTCAGGTTATTCACCCGCCTCGCCCTCCCAAAGTGCTGCGATTACAAGCGTGAGTCACCATGCCCGGCCAATATATCTTTTCCTATCTCCTTTTGCAAACATCTCCTACTTTCAAAAACCATGTGCTTTACACTGTGGATATTGTCCATAATGGTAATATATTCTGTTTTCTTTGGCGTCCAAGGTCACTTGAATTCATTAGGAATCTTTTTGCTAATATGGATTTTGAATTTAAAAAAATGAAGGAATAATGTGACTTAAAATATTAAAAGGAAAAACTATTGGTGAGAAAAGTCACAAAGTATTGAGTACTGAGAACAGATAGAAAATGGTTTGTATGACAACTGTCTGTACATTTAGGAAGATAGCTGCCCTGAACTTTTTCTTAGCAAGAAGTTAAAAACAATTATATTTAATCTTTCTGATGAAAATGGTAATTTGGTTGCTTACATCTGACAAATTCAAGAGTATATTCAAGCATAATGGATTTAGCCTTCTCTTTTTATCTGGAAGAGAACAAAAATTGTGATACAGTCTAAGATTCAGAGGAAATATAAATCCTCCTTCCTTCCACTTACCTTTATTTATTTTGAGAAAGGAAGATCCCCTTCTCAGCAGCCCCGTGTGCCTCTAAGGAAAGAAAATTTATAAGGTCATTTTATTTTAATGATTAGCAAAGCATATCAAGCACCAATATGTATATGCCATGGAGACAGAGTTTTTAGAAAAAAACATGGAAGATCATCACATCATCTCAGATGTGTAGACAATAAACGTTGTTAGAAATATTCTTGCCCTATTGTATAGGTAATGCTAAGAGAAATAGGAATTTTATTTTTTCTAGGAAATGGTTTTCTAACAAGTGAGAATGTCTACAGTGGTTATTGTCTACTTGGTGAATTGCAGGAGAAGAAGTTTTTAAAATGTGGGGACTTTACAGAAACACTTACGTACCTGGGTTGAATACTCACTTACACTATGAACAGTGCAGCAAAGGCTCTGGGTGTCAATATATGACAGTGCAGCAGCATTGTTTGGGGAAAAGCAGAAATGTTACTCTTAAAGGAGAAGTTTATTTGGCCTGGCTTAAGGCAAGATGATGATCTAAACTAATGAGAATGACCGATCTTGTGATCTTTTAATACCACTCTATCTGTATCCTGGAGCAAGTTACAAAACATCTCAGAACATTCTGAACATTATATTCCTGATCTTTAGAAAAGAAGTAATACTACCTGATATTAATAATACTTATCTTGTAATTTGCTGTTAGCCTTAGAAGCAATACATGAAATCATTTGTTCATTACAAAAGCCAAATCTAAAAATAGCATTAGTTTCTAATGGGATCATTATAATTATTATTGTTCATTTTGGATTTGTATACAGTCTTGTATATTTCATAAATTATGTCATTAACTTCTGTCACTTTACACATGGCAAATGTAAGATGTTTCCTCATTTTCAAAAAAATAATTTTTAGTTGTGTCTTTTTTCTATTTCATTTTCTTTTAAAGAAAAAAGTAATGTTACACTGATTCATTTTAATTATCTGTGAAACATTATCTAAAATTGCCTTTTCAGTGAAGGTTCAGTCTGTACTTTTATTTCTGGTATTACACTTAAGCAAGGAATACACTTTTCCTAAAATCATCTTGCTTCTAGAAATTTGATCCTAAGCAATCTTCTGGAAAAAAAAAATCCTAAGTAAAAACATACTATTTTAAAAATCAAGAGATGTGCCGATACTCAGAGTGGCTGAAATACCAAGTGAAATTCATACCCTCTGGCCAGATTTTTTAAAATACATCATTATCTCTGTAAATTCTTTTTAGACGAGAGAGAGAGAGACCCTTGAGAAAGTTCTGTTTCTTTCATGTTTTATCTTGGATGCCACCAACCCCCTTTCTGGAAGTGTGCTAGACCTCGTTGATGAAGATGCTGTAAAATAGTGCTGATTGTGGGTGCTGCTACCAATGCCTTCTGCTGCCCTGGCTGAACTTGGCTAAGCTATGCCAGCCTCAGGAGCAGCAGGTATATTTCTCTCAAGCCTATGATCATAGACTTCTTATAACCTGCAATGACCAGAGATGCTCAGTTGGCCTGGCCTTACTTTGTTTTGCTCACCCGAGAAAGAAGGAGTATCATGAAGAATTGAGGTCAAAAAAAGGACCAATGTACTCCACTGCATTTATGTACTGACACCCATTCACTCACCTACATTGGTTCCATCCTTCCTGTCCATTGTTCTGAAGAATAAAAACCATATCTCTGTACCTAATATAAAAAAAAAATACTAAGAGTAAAGAATTAATGAGTGCCTACAATGTATCTGACACTTTTAAGTATTTTACAGCCAGGTACAGTAACTCACTTATGCAGTCCCAACACTTGAGAGGCTGAGGTGAGTGAATCGCATGAGGCCTGGAGTTCAAAACCAGCCTGGGCAAAGTGGTGAATCCCTGTCTCTAAAGGGGAAAAAGAAACAAACAAGCAAACAAACAAATAAAAATAGCTGAGCATGGTGGCATGCACTTGTGGTCTCAACTACTCCAGAGGCTGAGATGGAAGAACCTTTGAGCCTAGTAGGTCAAGTCACTGTGGGGTGAGCCCTATTTGAGTCACTTCACTCTAGCCTGGGTGACAGAGTGAGACCCTGTCTCAATATAAAAAATAAAAATAAAAAATTTAAAAAAGGATTTTACACGTATACTTCCTGTAATTCTCACAACAACCTTGCAATGGAAGTATCACTGTTGTTCCCATATTACAGATGAGAAAAATAAGTAGCTTATTTAATGCCAAATAACTATTAAAGTGATTTTTACATAAGAGGTATATAAAAATAAGGGATTTGTTATACACTTGTAGGAAATGCCTAGGTTTGCAAGGTTCATGCTGATGGCATGATAAATTCTATGTATTTTTGACATGGTTTGGCTGTGTCCCCACCCAAATCTCAAATTGTAACTCCCATAATTCCCACATGTCATGGGAGGGACCCAGTGAAAGATTGTTGAATCATGAGGGTGGGTCTTTCCCGTGCTGTTCTCATGATAGTGAATAAGTCTAACGAGATCTGATGGTTTCATAAAGAGGAGTTTTCCTGTACGTTCTCTCTGTCTTACCTGCTGCCATGTAAGATGTGACTTTTGCTTTCTGCCATGATTGTGAGGCCTCCTCATCCATGTGGAACTGTAAGTCCATTAAGCCGCTTTCTGTTTATAAATTGCCCAGTCTTGGGTATGTCTTTATTAGCGGTGTGAGAACAGACTAACGCAGTAAATTGGTACCGGGAGTGGGGCATTGCTGTAACAGTACCCAAAAATGTGGAATTGACTTTGGAACTGGGTAAAAGGCAGAGGTTGGAACTGTTTTGAGGGCACTGAAGAAGATAGGCAAATGTAGGAATGTTTGGAACTTCCTAGCGACTTGGAGGGCTCAGAAGGCAGGAAGATGTGGGAAAGTTTGGAACTTCCTAGAGACTTATTGAATGACTTTGACCAAAATGTTGATAGTGATATGAACAATAAGGTCCAGGCTGAGGTGGTTTCAGATGCAGATGAGGAACTTGTTGGGAATTGAAGTAAAGGTCACTCTTGCTATGTAAAGACACTGGCAGCGTTTTGTCCCTGCCCTAGAGATTTGTGGAACTTTGAAAGTGAGAGAGATGAGTTAGGGTATCTGGAGGAAGAAATTTCTAAGCGACAAAGCATTCAAAAGGAAGCAGAGCATAAAAGTTTGGAAAATTTGCAGCCTGACGATGGATTAGAAAATAAAAACTCATTTTCTGGGGAGAAATTCAAGCTGGCTTCAGAAATTTGCATAAGTAACAAGGAGATGAATGTTAATCACTAACACAATGGGGAAAATGTCTCCACAGCGTGTTAGAGACTTTCACGGCAACCCCTCCCATCTCAGGACTAGAGCCCTAGGAGGGAAAAATCATTTAGCAGGCTGAATCCAGGGACACCCTGCTGTGTGCAGCATCCCAGGCGCTCCAGCCTGGGCTAAAAGGGACAAAAGTACAGCTTGAGCCATTGCTTCAGAGAGCACAAGCCCCAAGCCTTGGCAGCTTCCACTTGGTGTTGAGCCTGCCAGTGTGCAAAAGTCAAGAATTGAGGTTTAGGAACCTCAGAGGTGTGCTGCAGGGATGGAATCCTCATGAAGAAGCTCTGCTGTGGCAGTATGGAAGGGAAATGTGGGGTCAGAGCCCCACATAGAGTCCCTACTGGGGCACTGCCTAGTGGAACAGTGAGAAGAGGGTCACTGTCCTCCAGACCCCAGAATGGTAGATCCACCGACAGTTTCCACTGTGCACCTGAAAAAGCTGAAACACTCAGTGCCAGCTTGTGAAAGCAGCCAGGAGGGAGGCTCTACACTGCAAAGACACAGGGATGGAGCTGCCCAAGGCTCTGGGAACCCACATCTTGCATCAGCGTGACCTGGACTTGAGACATGGAGTAAAAGGAGATCATTTTGGAGCTTTAAGATTTAATTGCCCCGCCAGATTTCGGACTTTAGCCCCTTCATTTTGGCCAATTTCTCCCGTTCGGAATGGGTGTTTTTATCCAATGCCTGTTCCCTCATTGCATCTAGGAAGAAACTAACTTGCTTTTGATTTTATAGGCCTATAGGTAGAAAGGACTTGCCTTGTCTCAGATGAGACTTTGGACTGTGGACTTTTGAGTTAATGCTGAAATGACTTAAGACTTTGGGGGACTGTTGGGAGAGCATGATTGGTTTTGAAATGTGAGGCCATGAGATTGGAGAGGGGCCAGAGAAAAATATGGTTTGGCTGTGTCCCCACCTGAATCTCAAATTGTAGCTTCCATAATTCCCACGTGTTGTAGGAGAGACTTGATGGGAGGTAATTGAATCAGAGTGAGGTTCTTTCTCATGCTGTTCTTGTGAGAGTTAATAAGTCTCAGGAGATCTGATGGTTTATAAAAGGGAGTTCTCCTGCGTTTGCGCTCTCTCTTGCCTGCTGCCGTGTGAGAGGTGTCTTTTATCTTCCACCATGATTGTGATGGCCTGCCCAGCCACTTGGAACTGTGAGTCCATTAAACCTCTTTTTCTTTATAAATTACCCTGGCTTAGGTATGTCTTTATTAGCAGTGTGAGAAAATGCAAATATAATTTTAATCCTCAAAATGACTCCTGTAATAGTGTATCGAAGTGCGTGTTCATTTTTGATGACAAAGAACAATATGCCAAATAAACCAAAAATTGTTTAATTTCCTTCCCTGTCAGGATGGTGCATTTCAAATTCTGATGGGCATTCTATTTCAGTTTATTAAATTGGAATCTTGTTAAAAATACAGATTCTACTTCAGCTGTTCTGCAGTAGTTCCTGAGATTATGCGTTTCTGGTAATCTCACAGATGCTGCTGCTCTGCAGACTACATTTTTGTAGCAAGCCTTAGTATATCTTTGGGTACAACTTTAATACTTGGTTCTATATTTCCATGAAATCCTTGTGCTATAATATGAAAATATATTTAGTTATTGCATAAGCCCATTAGCATTTAATAGGGCTACATCATTCAAAAAAAATTATAACCCCAATTGGTTATCTCATGTATTCACAACATCTGCTTTTTAATTAAATTATGAGACCAAAAATGGAGCAAAGCAAACATTTTGTCACTGAAAATACCAGTGAGATGCCCAAAGGAAACAGAAAAGTATGTACCATTTGAAACAAAAAAAAAGAAACTTGGGATTATACGTTTTATAAGTGCAAAAACATGCATAAAAAAATTACATTTTTACCCCACAAAATCACAAGGATTCACTTAAATCAATACCATCACTGCCTATCTAAGTCTTAAAGGATAATTTGATGGCCTATGTATGATATAGGAAAATAGTTACTTTTTCATGTATGGTTCTCAAATCCTATTCTAGTTGTTACATAAGTTCTATTAAAGTAATACTACCACAAAAACTGTTTTTGCATTCCCAACATTTGCCTGAAATTGCCCACTCCCAAATTAGACTTTAAAGCAATTTCATGGATATTTTAGTTCAAATGTTGCATTTCCTTCCAGTCATCCAGATTCCCCCATGTCGAATTCCCACCAGCAGTACTGGTACTCATATGATCACAAGGATGGAAGCGAGGCAAAAGCACAAAGGTTATCAATTGTGTCATAGTATTCATAATTAGCCACTTTGTGGAAAAAAAATCACTGCCTTACAAAGATACCTGAAATTAGTTTCGCACAATGACCCTTTTCTGCACCTGTATTGTCAGCATCTTGGGCTCAGCTGGAGAGTGGAGGGCACTCTGTATTGGAGCGCAGTCAGAAACCAGTCACACCTGCAGCCTCATGAGTCATGAGCATTGAAATAGAAATTCCCAGTGTCACAGTTAACCTTGATAAACTATGATCATTGAACACTCAGTTTAAGTGTATATACAAATACATAGTAAACTTCATGGAACTCTTATCAAAGCTACAAATTGAGCTACTGAAATTTGAGAACAAAGACTAAATTTGGTAACACTAAATTAGCCCAGGTACACTTCAAAATGTACTTGGGCTAAAAAAGGAAATGTCTGATATACAGTTGGTGCAGTTTATTTCTATTTTCTCTTTCTCTTCAGTTAAGAATACGTAGCACTGATGAAACAGTTGTGAATGGTTTACTCTATTTTACTCTATAATGTTTGGCAGTGATTTTCCACCTGTATCATATATCGCCTAGATGGGTCTTTAAAACACAGGTTGGTGGGCCTCACTCTGTTGCATTCAGTCGGCCTGCAGTGGGCCTGAGAATTTGCATTTCTAAAAGTCTCTTTTGTCTTGATGATGCCACTGGACCCTAGATTACACCTGGAGAATTGTTACCTTAAAGTGTACTGTCAAATTGTGCTCTCTAGATCAGTTAGCCTAATTTGTTTTTAGTTTGCAAACTCTTGTGGGGTTTTCTTGTTGTTGTTGCAGGGGTTTTTTTTTGTTGTTGTTTGTTTGTTTTTGATGGAATCTCGCTCTGTCACGAGGCTGGAGTGCAGTGGAGTGATCTCGGCTCACTGTGTTGTTGCAGTTTTAATGATATTTATGTTTTCTATAGATTCAATTAGAAATCTTTCATGTAAAACATTGTGACTATGTTATTCCAGCTAATTTTCATGTGTCCTGTTATTCTTCTAAAGTAATCTACGTTGTTAAAAATTGAGAAGAAAGTTAAAATGTATCCTCTTTTTTTTTGTACCTGACAGGCTTTAGAAATTTATAAAAAATTTGCTAATTTTATAGATAATTGTTCATAATGGATGATATAATATAAAGCAGTTGCAAACTTAAGAAAATCAGAAAAAGGGTTCCATGTTAACTGTGGACAATGGCTGCAGAGGGCGGTATGGATAGCCTATATCCATAGTGTCCTCCCTACCAATAGGAACATAATTATCAATCAGCGTTTGCTGTGGAGTCAATCATGTTGGCCATGAGTACATCTGACATCGCAAGCTCTCTAGACTATACCATCAGTCTGTAAGCTCTACCTATTATATGATTCCCCCTCTAAGGTACCTCTCTGTGAAAAGTACAGCTCTAATGCTGTCAGGTTTCTGTACATGAAGAAGGAACTTGGTAAGATTGAAAATAGGATGAATGAAAAAGTAATTCCAGTTGTACAAGATAACTGGTTGTACCATATGTTAGTGGTTAACCTGAAATGACTTCTTCAAATTATTGGTAAACTCATTCCAGGAGAAGAGAAATTTTTAGGACTCAGGGTTAGTCCTGAAAAACTGAGACTTCTGGCTGGAGTTCTGGGTCCTAGGGATTTGGGGACATCTTAGTATTTATGGATTCCAGTGAATAATTCAAAGCCTTCAAGATAAAGTAAGTTGTTTCTGATTCAACCTCAAGAAATGGGTATATTTACATATTCTACAAATGAGAAATAAAGCATTGTAGTTGCACATTGTGGGAATTGTATAAAAAACCTCCAGAGTCTGGACCCATAACTTAGCTTCTTTGAAATTTTGAGCAGGTTCTACTTTATTTACAACTAAATGTCAACACTATTGAAGAATAAAAGTAGTCGTTACTGTAAGCATATGCTACGAGAACAGATTTGGAATACAAATCACTACATTTTCTTCTGGTTTTATCTACCTTAATCCCCAGATTGCCTCATTGTTTTACAATGTTTAATGTTATAAACTGGATATGCAGAACTAGATAGTGGTATAAACCAGTATGATAACATTTAATTCACTTTGGTTATACCCACATTTTGGGGAACCACATTAAACAAAGTAGACCCCCCCCAAAAATGACAAAGGGCAAGTCTTGAGGCTAATTTTGGATACACAAACTTAAACGTATGAATGAAATATGTGGAGGGAATCTAGAAGAAAAATTTGTCTTTGAGTCAACACAGCAGCTTGAAATCTTTTCTTTTAAAGACACTGGAGTTGTTGTTTAATGGGTGTAGTTTTGGATCTACAAGATGAAGACGTTCTAAAAATATGTTTCACAAAATTGTGGGCATACTTAACACTACTGAGCTATACATTGAAAAGGGTGAAGATGGTAAATTTTAGGTAATGCAATTTTTCTTCACAATAAGAAAATCATTGGGATCTAAAAATTCACATGCTAACTTCTTGATAGAATCCTGTCCTTAAAACCCCATGAATACTATTACTGTTTTTTACTCAATAGTATATCATAGAAGTTATATATCCATTAACACAGCAAAAATTATTGTTTTAAGCCCCTGCTTTGTAAAAGGCATGGTTCAATTGTATGTATGTTATAGACATGAACAAAACTGTTCCTACTTTCACTAGGATTACAAAACAAATGGATGTTTCTTTTTTTTTTGGCATGTTTTGCTGCTGTTGTTGTTGGTGGTGGTGGTGTTGTTGAGACAGAGTCTCACTCTTTCACCCAGGCTAGAGTGCAATAACATGACTTGGTTCACTATAACCTCCACCTATACCAGGTTCAAATGATTCTCCTGCCTCAGCCTCCCAAGTAGCTAGAATTACAGGCACCTGCCACCATGCCTGGTTAAGTTTTGGATTTTTAGTAGAGACAAGGTTTTGCCATGTTGGTTAGGCTGGTGTCGAACCCCTGACCTCAGGTGATCCACCTGCCTTATCCTCCCAAAGTTCTAGGATTACAGGTGTGAGCCACTGGCCCTGTCCAGAGATTATTTTCCACGTGTCATTTTGGTATATGTCATCTTTTTAAATGCTGTGCAATGTTTCATTGGATGAACTTTGTTTTATTTTCTCTTACTGTTGAATACTTTGAAGCATTCCACTTTTTGGCTAGTATGAATAATACTGAAATCAATACTTTTAACATATATATTTGAGCACATGTGAGAATCTAATTCTTTAAAATATGTGTAGACATGCAACTGGATACAAAGGATTTTTGCATTTCAAATTATCCAAGTCTTTGCTGTATTGTTTTGAAAGTGCTTACACCAATTTAATCTCTTATTAACTTATATGTAATTCCTTATTACAACCTTAACAATGAACATCCACAACCTCATAATAATTGTACATACATCAACACCACAAATTACCTCTCTTTTTTATAGTTAATTCAATTGATATCCATATATGAGGTAGTATATTTTAGTAGTAAAAGGTAATGTTCTTTCTAATCACAGTGTAGCTATTGAACAGGCAGCATCAACATCACCTGGGAGCTTGTTAGAAATACAGAATCCTGAGCCCCAACCCAGATACAATGAATGATAATCTGCATTTTAACAAGATCCCTGGTTGATGCAAATGCAAATGAAATTTTGATAAGTGCTGATTTAAGATACGCAGACCTAGGTTTTGGTCTTGTTATACTGCATAAATACTTTACATCTGTGTGAACATGGGCACCTCAATATATGATAAGTTTCCATATCTACATAATGTGAACAATAATATTACTTATCTCATTTGGTCATTAGGTGATTTCAATGAAATAATATTTATAAAGTAGGTAGCTGAGAGTTTGGCATGTAATAATTATCAAGTAAATATTGGCTTGTATTAATTATAGTGAATCCTATATTTAGCATATTATTATTATCTGATTAGTATCTATTTTTTGCTGACTGCTTGTTTTTGACATTAACCACTAAGATTTTTTTAATTGAATTTAGTAAGGTTTCCTATATTTATGACTTACAGGTTTTATGTACTAGTATAAATAGAACTTTCCTTTTCTAATATTACATATTTCATTGGAAGAACATATAAATAAACTCAAAATTTATAACATTTATATGGTTTTATTTCTTTAATCCTAATAAGTTATTTTCCAAATATACTTGCCATGAAATTTATTTGTTATCACTGCTTTCAAACATATTAAAGATAAGTAAACATATAGCCTGTTCAGCAGTGTGTGCTACTCCTCTTACCGTGTCTCTTTACACTGTGTGTGTGTGTGTGTGTGTTTCCCTGGGCCCTTTTTAAATAATTCAGAAGGTCAGGACTTTAACTCTTTCCTAGAAGGGTTACTTTAGTATACTTTAATAAATCTGTCTTCTGTTTTTCCCACTTTATGTGGAGCTTACATTTTTCCAGGTTCAGTTTTATTTCATTACTTTTAGCTCAACAAAGTTTTTCTTTTATCAGCCTATTGAGAGTAAAAAAAAAATAGATACACATTTATTTTTTTCATTTACTAAACACTTTCATCACCTCTGGGGACGTGTGCACAATAATGCTGACCTCCCACAGTTAAGCATTCTGTTCACTCATTACATGAGGTATTTCATCTCTGATCAGCATGGAGGCCTACCCCGTACTTTATTCATAAATGATAGGCATCTTCCTTTTTAGCTTCAGGAAAGTTTTCTTTAAATCTCCATAAGCATTGCAGTGTTGCTTCCTTCTTAAAATGAACGTGTTCATGTTAATGATTTAGAATTTCCTATGGAGAATAAAGAGATGGCAAATTTTATTCCATGATCAAGACAGGGGGAAAAGAGGGGCAAGCTACTAGTAGGTTCTTTCTGATTAAAAACTTCTTTATATATACTTTGGAACTACTCATAATTTAAGATATGGCATATATATGATTCATATTGCTCTTCTTTTATTAGAGGAGAGTATCTGTGATTTCCAATTTTATTTTCAAATTTACTTCCCCCACTTTCTTTTTATTTGAAACACAGATAATCTATAAAGTTATATTCCAGATGATAAGTTCCTCATAGGAAAGGAAGGACACAGAAATAGGTTTTGCCTTTGGAAGAGTAGGGGAGGAAAAGGTGGTAGCCATAGGGTGGGTAAGAAGAAAATTAGAATGAGTAAATAAATAACAAAAACCTGATGGTCAGGGACTTGTGTGGTGGTTGAGAATTCTAGGTAGCCACAAAGACCAAGAGTGCCTTCAGCCTCTTGTCAGCTCTTCCCTGGGCTACCACCAGATGTTCATGAAAAAGTCTGGGTTCATGTTAGGGGACCTGAGAGAACTCTCAATGGGGCAAGTGCATAAATGATGGTTAGTTTCTGCTTCAGCATAGGTGCCAACTACTGAGGTCTTCTTCCATACAAAGAAAAAACATCCACCACCAAGGGAAGAGCAGAAATTATTTCCCTGCCGATCACCACCACCCACCATCTGTTCCTGGCAAGTTTTGCCAGTGTGCTAGGGGTAAAGATAAAAGTTATTTGCATCTGGGTGATGGGCAAAGAATTGCCACAGCAGAAGTCCCAGGCAAAAGCCAGGATCAACTAAGTGAAGGGAAGAAAACCTATGCACAGCCTTCTATCATCAATGATGCTACGCAACACACTTTGCTCCTGGGCCAGGGGCAGTGACCTGTGACCACTAGAAAGGAGGCAGGAAATAGATTTGAACATAGGTTTCTGGTGACACAAGACAGAATTCAGCTTCCATAGTGGATGTGTAAGGATGCTGAGAAAAATTCATCCTTGAAGTTCACATGGCAATGCCCTCCTGTAAGTGACAAGTTCCAGCAGTTCACACATAGGCAGAAGAAAAGCAAGTCTGCTTAGAAAGACCACAATCTTTGTATACGGGCATTCAGTCTTGCTGAAATTAGAACATAGCACTGAGAAAAAGTGATATTGTACTTCAAATCTCACTCTTTTTTAAAGTAGCAGTAGTCTATCACTGGAGAAATTTGAGGTCTGTGGTGCACTTAAGGTAACTCAAGCAATAATAAACTGAAACATAGCTCAACTACAAAATAGAAAGACTCAACTCCCCTTATCAACAGAACGAAGCTCTACATTTTCTTGGCATAAATATTGTTTACCTCAGTTTTTAGTGTAATTTTATCAACCAATGTCCAGCACCTGGTCATACGTGCATATACTATGCACATATACTATTTTTCCACAGAAAAAGCAGTCAATACAACCAGAAACAGTGATCATACAGATTTCAGTATTAAATACTATAAGAAGGGGATTAAAGTAACTGTAGTTAATATGTTACAGCCAAACTGGAAAGGTAGATAACATTCATTCATGAGCAGATGGGAATTGCCACAGACAAATGAAAATTATGAAAAGCACATTAAATGGGGTAGATACAAAGTACATACACAGGTACACAATCAGAAAATGAAACAAATTCCAAATTTATACACATACACTCACACACACACATGCTTAGCTGTGTTCTAATTAAATTGATGAAAGTCATTAATAAACAAAATATCCTGATGTAACTCAGTGGGGGAAAACATTATATAAAAAGGAAGAGAAATAAAAATGATAGCAGGATTCTTATCTCAAACTATACAGGCCAGAACACAATGGAGTGAGATCTTTGAAATACTAAAAATAAAAATCTATCAATATAGAATTCTAGAGCCAGAAAATCATATATTTTAAAAGTGAAGATGAAATATATAGTTTTTCAACAACAAGAAAAATACTAATAAATTCATTTCCAGGAGAATTACATTGCAATAAATGTTAAAAAATAAAAGAGCTTTTCAGACAGAGAAATCATAGGAAAATAAAGAATGTAGAACCAGTAAAGTGTACGGAAATACTGAATAATTGTATGACTATTCATCTTAAAAGGTATTTGTTTGTTTGTTTGTTTGAGACGGAGCCTTGTTCTATCCCCCAAGCTGAAGCGCAGTGGTGTGATCTCAGCTCACTGCAACCTCCGCCTCCTGGGTTCAAGCAATTCTCCTACCTAGTCTCCCGGTAGCTGGGATTACAGGTGTGCACTACTGCATCCAGCTGATTTTTAAATTTTTTATTAGAGATGAGGTTTTGCCATTTTGCCCAGGCTAAACTCGAACTCCTGACCTCAGGTGATCTGCCCACCTCGGTCTCCCAAGGTGCTTGGATTACTGGCATGAGCCACCACGTCCAGCCCATCTTAAAAGATATTTGACTCTAAAACAAATATAGAAACCCTACACAAATAAATAAACCAATACTCTAAGCAAATATAGAAACAATGTTTTTTGTGGATAATAACATTTTTAGAATTAGCTTGCACAACAGCAATAACATAAAAATGGGAGTGATAAAAAGCAGGATTTTGTTGTAATGTTTTCGTATTTCATATGAGGTAGCATAAAATTATTGGAAAACAGCCAGGTAAGTTACAGTTATATTGTAAGCCATAGAGCAATATTTTAAATTAAAGCTGTTGAAAATTATTAAACCAATAGTGAGAATAAAATAGAATCACAAAACTACTCACTTAATTAAAAAATAAGCAGAAAGAGAAGAAAAGTGAAAAGGACAGATTTCACAACAAGAAAATTATCAGAGTGGTTGATTAAGCACAACGACACTGATAATCACGTTAAATAAGAATAGTTAAACACTCCAATTAAAAGGCAGACTGACAGACAAAGTAACAAGTCAAGACCAAACTTGGTGTCATCTGTTAACAAACACACTATCTAGGTTAAATGTAAAAAGATGAAAAGAAAAATGTATTATGCAAACACTATTTAAAAGAAGTTGTAATGGCTAAATTAAAATCAGAATACAATAAGACTTTATACAAAGAAATATTGCTGGAGACGAATATGCTCACTATATAAAAATAACATATTAATCTTTAAAAATTATTAATTTTTACTTACCTAATGACAGTTTCAAAAAAGTAGAAATTCATAATAGTAAAAAAAATTAAAATAATTAACAATTATAGTTGATGAATTCAACATCCTTTTGCAGTATTTCATAAAATAAGTAGACATAAAATCAGTAAGAAATAAATCAACTTGGCCTAATTAGTATTTGCAGAATACTGCACACAGTGAGAATACACATTTATTTCAAGTCGATACAGAAGTTACCACATAAAACCACATTTTATTTCAGAAAAACAAAAATTTCAAAAAATGTAAAGAAATAGAAGTCATACAGATCATATGCTTAAGCAACAAATAATTTGCTTGTTAATGAATAATAGAAAGATATCTGGAAATAAAAATTATTTTGAAACTAAACAATCCTTTAAAATTATGCATGGATCAAAGAAGAAATTTCAAAATCCATTTCCTACTTCATTAAATGAAAATAGAATGTATCAAAAATTGGGGGATGCAACCAACGCTGTACTTAATAATTTCATAGCCTTTGGTGGCACTTTCTCTCTCTCTCTCTATAGATATATAAATATATATATACACATATGTATGGATATATGGAAACACACACATTTTAAATCATCACTGATGTATATACCTCGTTGATGTGTTCACCAAGCACATCTTATATCAATGATCTGAGGTGTTTTTTGAAAATTAAAAAAACAAATGCAAATTAGATAAAGGGAACTCTGTAATAAACATATGACAAAAATCAGAATTAATCAACACATATATTGTCAACGTATCTTTCAAAAAATGCAAAGACAATGCGATGGAGAAAATATGGTTTTGTGTTTTTTTCAACAAATGATGCTGAAATATTTTGATATCAATTTTTTAAAAATTATGTAGAAACAAATCTTGTACCTTTTACAAAAATTAAATCAAAATTTATCATTGACATGAATGTGAAATGAAGAACTATAAAAATTCTAGATGGAAACATGAGTGACAATATACATGACCTTAGGTTTGGTGGTGAGTACTAGATTAAATCCTAAAAGCATACTCCATGCAAGTACTAGTTGATTAATTGGACTTTATTAAAATTTAAAACATTTTCACTGAAAAAGAAAACACTGTTAAAACAGACAAGCCATAGACTGGGAGAAAAATATTTGAAACACCACATATGTGTTAAAGGGCTTGCACCCAGACTCTACAAAGAAACACATAAAACTCAGTAATAAAAAACTGAACACAAGTTGTTTTGTTTGCTTGTTTTTGAGACGGAGTCTTGCTCTGTTGCTCAGTGGCTCAATGCAACCTCCGCCTCCTGGGTTCAAGTGATTCTCCTGCCTTAGCCTCTTGAGTAGCTGGGATTACGCAGGCCACCACGCCCGGCTAATTTTTGTATTTTTAGTAGAGATGGGGTTTCACCATGTTGGTCAGGCTGGTCTTGAACTGCTGACCTCGTGAAATGCCCGCCTCAGCCTCCCAAAGTGCTAGGATTACAGGAGTGAGCCACCGTGTCTGCCCAACACAAGTTTTAAAAGGTCAAAAGATCTAAACGATCATCTCACAAGGGAAGATACACAGATGGAAATAAGCATATGGAAAGATGATCAAAATCATTAGCCATTGTGGGAAAAAGTAAAAACTATAATGAAATTCCACTATACACATTTATTAATGGTTAAAAACCAAAATGAAACAAAATCTGACAGTGGCAATTTCTGGCAAAGGTACAGAACAAAAGACACTGTCATCAACTGCTGGTTGGAATACCAAGTTGTGCCACAACCTTAGAAGATAGCTTGGTTGTTTATTACAAAGTAATATAGTCTTACCTACTGTAGTGGAGGTCCCATGCTAAATTCAGTGACACATGTCCACAGTAGTAAGTCACAAGTACACAGATATAATATTATTTTAAATACTTAATAATACTGCATCCCTTTATCCTCATGATATTTTTGATTTTCGTCAGTCCTGAATCTGCATTCCTAGGTAGTCAATTAATTGGAAAACTTATGTCTCCACAAAATCCAGCATGTGAATATTTGTAGCAGCTGCGGTCATAATCACCCAAAACGGAAATTATCCTTATGCACTTAAACGAATGGATAAACAAAATGTGATACAGCTATACGTAGAGTACTGTTAAGAAATGCAAAAGAATGAGCTATCAGTCCATGCATGGATCTTAAATGCATATTGCTAAGTGAAAGAAGTCTTTCAGAAAAACCTATATACTGCATGATTCCCTTCATATGACATTTTGGAAAAGGTTTTTGACATGGATTTTGATAATGGTTTCAAGGGCATATTCTTATCTACAAACACATCAAGTTTTATACATCAAATATCTACAACTGTTTACATGTCAATCATATCTCAATAAAGTGGTTTAATTGAGAGAGAGAAGAGAAAATAGGTGTAAATATCCTGAAATTTGAAAGAAGAATAAAATTTAAGAGGGAGAGAAATTTATGTATTGACTAGTAAAATGCAATGTAAAATAAAAATGTGAATAAATGACAAAAAGAAAGTGTGGTATAACCACAAAATAAAATATTATTCTGCAACCAAAATAAGTAAATAAATTATGATTCATGTAACAACATGCGATGAATCTTAACAGAATAGTGCTAAGTAAAAGAAGCACATTTAGTAGGTATATATCAGACTCCTTTTATATGCCATTCTAGTAAAGATAATGCTGTACTACCGACAGAAGACAAATGAATGACTGTCAGACATTTGGAGAAGAAAAAGGGAAAAGATTTTCTCCTACCTGCAAAAGGACAGGAGGAAAAGTTTTAGGGTAATAAAATTGTTCTATACATTCATTATGTTTTCGGTTAAGCAATTCATCAAACTGCGATCTTAAAAAGTTTGATTTTTTTTTTATATATATAATGCTGCAGTAAACTTCACTTTTAATGAAAAGTTCAGTCTATAGGTTTACTGCAGCAGAGACACCTAGGGATTTAATGTTATCAAGCACTCAGATTTCTGGGCCCTGAGCAGACATATGGAATAAGAACCTTGGGATGTGGAGCCTGAGAAGCCACACCTTTCAAAATTGCCCTTCCAAGCCGCGGCTCTGACATAAGCTTTTGTTTGACTATTCCATGCTTAGAAATGCCTTCTGAAGTTGTTAAATAAATCAGTTTATCATGTTTCACTGGAAATAGGTAAAATCTGTTCTTTTATTTATAAACACAAAATGTTATATGATATGCTTCTTGCATCAGCTTTCTGAGGTCAGACATATCGATTTTAGTATCACAAGTAAGACCACAGACTTTTAGTATCTCATTGGCACAAACAATGGGATTATATTTGAACATAACTACTTTTCAGATTGTAGAAGAGTTCACTTCATCAAGAGCTTCATAAAGATCCACTCAGAGGCTTGCCGGAGAAGTAAATTTAGCAGTTTATTTTGTGTAAGAGTCTCAGAGGAACCGAGCGGAAAACACCTGTGCTCAGCAATCTCTTGGTGACTTATCTGTTTGCAGGTGCAAAGCGAAGTGATAGCATGATGTTACGTTTATTTATGTTACTACATACAGACTATGTCTGAGCTTCACTTTCTCTCTCAATACTTTCCTTTCTAAAGTTCTTATGACATTTTTATATTAAAAATTAGGAATTGTTTTGTTAGATTATAATGGATTAATAGTGAAGTACCTTGTGAATTTTGATGCCTTGTTATAGTTATTGCACCTGAGGCACTAAAAATTAAAATATCTCATCCAACGGTATTGATAAATGCTTATATTTGTGGAACATTAGCATGATGCTAGAGATACCAAAATGAAAGGAGTACTTGCTTTCAAATTAAGTTATTAATATATTCTAGCGATAGAATGAAAGGCACAGTCTATCATTCCATGGTATAAACTCACAACCGTTTATTCAAACAAAATACCAGATACCAAAGTTTTAATGGCACATTCTTCTGTCAAATTAACATGTTTTCATAAGAAAAAAATGTATTGATGGTTTTGTTTTGGCACAAAAGACAATCACAACTTCTACAAGACCAACAGCTTTAAATAACTTGGATTTAAAATCAGAGTTACAAATATTTACATACCATGAAGTATTATCTAACACAAATTGTATCAATTGAAATAGCATCCAGTCCAGCATCACAATATGTTAGTCATTATTATACCTGTATTAAATTACAGAGGATCTTTATGAGTTTTTTTATTATAACTTTAGCTTGATTTATTTTCATATCCCTAACTTATCTGCTAACCTATATCCAGTAATTGGACAAAGAGCTACAAAACAACAAATATTTCACGCTAATCTCGGGTAATTTTCCAGTGGACAGCAATTGCATTTTTGCCCAAAACAGGTGGGCATCCTGTTATACTCTAACAAATGTCAGCTTTACTTGACAAGGGCAGCAATCTGCTTGATAAGGGGCTCACATTTCTTCTTGTTCCCAGCCTTTGCTATCTTTCAGTTTTGTGCCTCAGGCATCACACAAGGTATGAAATTTAAGTCCACATGCTTATGCTCTCTGCTACCCAACTCATGAAGGCTGACAGTTGTATGAACACTTGACTTAAAATAGTATCATCTCAATCACTTGCAGATAGATACATAGCAGAGGCATAGACATGAATCTTACAATACAATGTCATGCTTGAAGAAGTTGCATTTAGAGTTGCCCTTAGCAACCAATCTAGTTTATTTTCCTCCTTTCAAGTGCAAGCTCTTTTTCTACTAAAGTGGAAGTTTCCTATTTTTCAGGGAGTCTTCCTTTCAATTCACATACTTTTTCTTATTCACATGTGATCATGCACAATTCCCTTATGGTTTGCCATAAGGTCTGTCAAAGGCAGAGTTTAATAATATTTTTCGCTTTTTATTTTTCTGCAGTTATTACCAGAAAGTGCTATATTGTATTTCTCAAATGAATTTATTTCAAGTGTGTGCCAGGTTGGACAGCTCTGTACAAATCTAATTGAAGCTAAAAAAATACTAAGATTTGAAAGTAAGTATGAAAATAAAGTTTTGTTTTATTTGTTTTAAAAGTAAATTAACTTTTTTGCTTCCAGATTAAGAGATTATTTATCTAATTACATGGATTTCTTCACTACTTTTGCCCTGTTAACTATCATTTAAAACATTTGTAACCAGAATAATAATACATTATGGAAATAGGTACATACCAATAACATAACTTTAATCTTTGGAACAAATTATAACTTCCTATTAGACTGCATTTTGTTAAGCTACAAAACTTCCAGGAAGTGTTATCAGATAATAATACCAGAACCTCCGCATGAATTTATACATTTGTTCTTTCATCAAGTGTCAGGACAGAATTTTTAGGTCATCTTTCTTGAAAATTAAAATGTCCCAGGAAGGAGGCGGAGCTTGCAGTGAGCGGAGATCGCCCCGCTGCACTCCAGCCTGGGCAACAGAGCAAGACTCTGTTTCAAAAAAAAAAAAATTCCCAGGAAGAATAACTGAAATGATAATGTGTCTTTCAAGTGTTAGAAGACTGCTATTAATAGTAATTAAAGTAATTTCAATTATTTTTAGTTAAATGTGGTCTTGCCAAATACTCTGTAATATTAGACTCTTTTATGTTTGTTGAGCTTTCAGCATGTAATTCTTCCTTCTTCCTACCTTTTCAAAATATAATATCCAGAATAATCTTCCTCAACTCATATTAGGATAACTTTACTTTTGCTTTTGTCAGTTTAGCAAATGTGTAGTAGCCAGCAAGGAAGACACTGGACTTAAAACTCTGAAGAGTAACTGGCATACACATGGCCCCTCAGTACTATTAATTAGTAAACATTTAGACAGGTATTCCATCTCACTAATGTAATTAAAACACACCTGACATTGGTGCTTCTCTAAAATATCTTTCTTCAAGGTCCCTACCATGAGATCAACTTGTAAGTGAAATGATCCTAAAAGAAAACTTAATGGTTCTATTATCTCACGTAGAATCCATCCTATATCGACTTTTGAGGATAAAATTATCTACTGTGTCAGATTTTTATTAATAGCTTATGCATAGACTGTCTGTTCCACAACACCACAGGGGCATTATGAATTTACATTAATATAAATGCATGAAATATCCTAGGCCCTAAAATATCAATAGATGCAGTATTGCATCTGACTATACAGTAACTCACACAATGATTTAGTGACTACAGTGAACATCTTTTACCAGTAATGCTTTGCGGTTTTGCCAAAAAAAGTGAGCCCCAAATATTCACAACTGTTTTATATAACAGAGTATATCACAATCTTATAAGATTTTTTGAAAGAGAGTACTCCGAATCGAAAATTAGGATTAAAAATAGCATATGTAGTTGGTGGAAATACAATTTAGTATATAAACAATTATAATCTGCATTTATATGTAGCTTACCGTATCAAAGTACTTTCAAAACCATGATTTTTGTTGTATTTTTACAACAAAATCCTTTTCTGAGATTCTCAATTTATGCAAAAGGAAGCCATACCCCTATAGATCAAATAATTTCTTCCCTGACTTGCAGAACTATAAAGTAGAATTGGTAAGATAGGTACCAGTCAATATTATTTCAAACCAAAGGCTTATTTTTTACTTTATTTTTGGATTTAATGTAATTTTGGTACCATAGTTCTAGTGGTATAACCTCCAGGTGCCTTTACTAAAACACAGTTTTACCTAAACCACCACCCCGACACAACCAGAGTAGTTCTGCTTCGTTTGTTTGCACAATAAGCTTTGTAAAATTTTGTCTCAATAAAAGATTCAGTGGCTTAAGAAATTTGAAGAACACGTTAAGTATATACTTTAAAAATGATAATAATTTGGGGTATAATACTGAAGAATTTAAAAAATCTGATATTGTAAAAAAATACTGTCTGACGTTATTTTGAAAATTTGCTTTCTGATATTCTCTTAATAGGAGCAAAGCTGGGATTGATCTAAGGAATATCTAGAGTCAACATAGTAGATCTAATAAATATCTAAAATTAACATAGTAATATAGTACTTTCATATAGTTAGATATCTCAGAGTTAAAAAAGAAAAAAACCTCAAATCTGGGGCTTTAGCAGTCAGTGGATTATATACTTGATATTCATTGTTCTCTATGGCTATTGTCCTACTATTTTTTAAAGAATTTGAACAAAGTGTCAACTAAAATAATTCACCTGGTAGTAATAAAAGTATTTTTTAAAAGTTTCAAGCTTACATTTAAATTGAAAATACCGCCGTGAACTTGTAAATGAGGCTTCCCCATCCTCCATTACCCAAATTTTCGTTTCTAAATTTCATTCCCAAGAAAGAAATGAAAGCTTTCTGTAGAAATAGTTAAATCTAAGTCTGGTACAGGGAATTTACAAGTTGATGTTGGGTCATCCGTGTGAGTGGGGTGTGCGTGTGTGTGTGTGTGTTTGTGTATGTATGTGTGTGTGTGCACCCCTAGAAAGGAAAACTATACAGCCACAAAGAATGTGTCAACAGTTTGCAGAAAACAACTGGAAGGAGCTCTCTTTTCTAAGATATAATATTTTAAACAAAATATAAGAACGATGATTCCCATTGATTAAAATAGTTCAAATATATAAAAATCCAAGAGTATGTAGAGAAGATTTGCAAACAAGTAACTCATAGTAGAGCTTGCTTGGGTCACCAACTAGTTACTCTGAAAATTTTTAAATTGAAGAAAAAAGTTGTTTATCTTTACTTTCTTACCTTAACTGTATTTGAGATAATCACATTGTTAATGATAATAATTTCCTGTACATAGAAGAAAGCCACTGAATAAATGCAGACAAAAATTAGAAATTAACCATTTTTTAATTCCTGACGAGACAACTGATTTATGTGGAAATAATCAGTGTATCATAAAATGGCATTAGTTCAAAGTTTAATGTAAATGGTTTAATGAAACACTCAAGTTCATACTTGGACTCAGAAAACTACGGTATTTCTGAAGATTATTTGAAAAGATTAAAAGACTATACTTACACTAAAATTCTATTTGGAAAAAATGGATTAAAAAATTACATGTATATATTGCAAAAATTGAAGAGAGTGGTAAATTCCACAAACTGAAAACCATTCAATTATAGGCTTAATTCATATAATGACAGTCTAGTAAAAGATATGCTTCCATAACACTCTTGAAAAATTGTACAATTTTTTTCAAAAAAAACACTTATTATGGTATAAAGACTTCTTTTTACTCAAAAATATGCTAACTAAATACTCTAAGGAGTTCAATTTTGATATTATTGTATCAAACAGACACACTCATCAATTTATTCAACATCATGTGATAAAAGCACAATAACTAAGTAGCATAAATACTAGAGCGAAAAAGACAAAAACATCACTTCTTACAGAGAATACAATTTTTAATATAAAATTAAAAGTCACAGAAAATATTTTTAATATATGTAAGTTAAAAATATAAAAATCTAGAAATTATAAAGATGGTAACAAAATAATTAAAAGTACAGGTAAGCCAAAAGAAGGGTGAAAATGATATATAAACACTTCTTAATGAAAAAAGTATAATTTGATTGTAAGTATTTTTAAATATTTAATTTTATTCATAATATAGGGAATAAAATTTAAAACAATAGATAATTGTCCACTCAATATATTGACTTTCAAAACTAAAAACTATTTATATCTTATTAAATATTGCTAAAAGGCTGAAAATTGATGCTATTATACATGGAGTTAGAGTATAAACTGGGGAAGTATTTTTGGAAGGAGTTTTAACTATTTTTAAAATTGTTAAATGGTTAGATCCTATAATCTTGCCATTTCTCTTGGGGGAAAATTATGTACATTTTTGCTCATAAGCACCATGATATAGACATGAAGATGATCAATGTAGTATGTTTTGGTAGCAAAAAATAATGAACTGTCCTCATCATGTGAAAGGGCTTATTTGAGCATGATGTAGAAGCACCAGGGTTAGATTCAAAGTAAGATTTTTCTGGGTAAGGGAAGGCTTCCTTTCCCAATATATAGTAACTGAAACTTCATTTTTTAAAGATAGCTAGGTAGGTAAAATTTTAATGCCAGTATATTTCCAGTGGAAATATGTAGACATACCCCAGAAATATTATGGGTTTAATTTTGAACCACTGAAGTAATGTGAATATAGCAATAAAGCCAGTCACATGAATTGTTTTTGGTTTCTCAGTGCATATAAAAGTTCTGTTTACATTACACTGTAGTCTATTAAGTTTAAAATAGGATTATTTTTAAAACTATATATATATATGTACCATAATTTTAAAAATTTATCACTAAAATATCTTAACAATCATTTGACCCTTTAGCGAGTTACAATTTATTTTGCTGGTGGAGGGTTTTGCCCCGATGTTCACGGCTGCTGACGGATCGGGGTGGTGGTTGCTGAAGCCTGTGGTGACTGAGACAATTTCTTAAAATAAGACAATAAAGTTTGCTGCATCCGTTAACTGTTCCATTCACAAAACTTTTCTCTGTAGTATGCAATGCTGTTTGATAGTAATTTACCCAAAATAGAACTTCTTTCAAAACGAAGTCTATCCTTTCAAATCCTGCCGCTGTTTTATCAACTCAGTTTATATATTTTAAATATATTCTCATCATTTTGACAATATTCACAGTATCTTCACTTGACATAGATTCCATTTCCATAAACTTTCTTTGCTCATCCATAAGAAGCAGCTCCTCATAAAGCTTTATCGCATGATTGCTGCAATTCGTTCACATCTACGGATTCCATATATAATTCTAGTTCTCTTGCTATTTTCACACATTTACAGTTATTTCCACCACTGAAATCTTCAGCTCCTGAAAATCATCCATGAGGATTAAAATCAGCTAATTATAAACTCCTGTTAACTTTAATATTTTAATCTCTTCCTAAGAACCACGAATGTTCTTAGTGGCATTTAGAAGAATCAATCCTCTTCAGAAATTTTCAGTTTTGCCCAGATCCATCAGAGGAATCACAATCTGTGGTAAATACAGCCTTATGGAATGCATTTCTTAAATAATAAGACTTGAAAATTGAAATTATTCTTGGATGCATGGGCTGTAGAATGGATGTTGAATTAGCAGCCATGAAAACATCATTAATCTCCTTGTACATCCCTATCAGAGCTCTTGGGTGACCAGGTGCATTGTCAATGAATAGTAATGTTTCAAAAGAAATTTTTTTCTGTGCAGTAATCTCAACAGTGGGCTTTAAATATTCAGTAAGGAATGCTGTAAACAGACGTGATATCATCTAGGCTTTGTTGTTTCATTTACAGAGCACAGGCAGAGAAGATTTAGCAGAATTCTTAAGGACCTTAGGATTTTGAGAATGGCAAATGAGCACTGGCTTCAACTTAAAGTCACCAGCTGCTTTAGTCTGTAACAAGAGAGTCAGCCTGTCCTCTTAAGCAAAGCACTGACCTTTCTTCTCTAGCTATGAAAGTCCTAAATGGCATCTTTTTTCAAGAGAAGTCTGTTTTGTCTACGTCAAAAATCTGTTGTTTAGCGTAGCCATCTTCATTAATGATTTTAGCTTTATCTTTTGAAGCACTTTTTGCTTCTCCACCTGAACTTGATGCTTCACCTTGTACTTTTATGTTACAGAGAAAGCTTCTTTTCCCTAAACTTCATGAACCAACCTACCTTTGCTAATTTCAAACTTCTCTTCTGCATCTTCCTCGTCTTTCTCAGCTTTAATAGAATTGAAGAGACTTAGGGTCTTGCTCAGATTAGGCTTTGGCTTAATAGAATGTTGTGGCTAGTTTCCATCTGGACCACTCAAACTTCTCCATATCTCCAGTAAGGCTGTTTTGCTTTCTTTCTTTTTTTTTTAAACAGTTATTTTATTTTTATAGACTCAAGGAGTACAAGTGCTAATTGTTACCTGGATATATTGCAAAATGATGAGGTTTGGGCTTCTAGTGTATCCATCACCCACAGAGTGAACATTGCCCTCAAGAGGCAATTTTTCAACACTTACCCCTACACCTTCCCAGCCTTTAGGAGTCCCCAGTGTCTGTTATTTACCTCTGTATGTCCTTGTGTACCTAATGTATAGCTCCCACTTACAAGTAAGAACATGCAATATTTGATTTTATGTTTCTGTGTTATTTCACTTAGGATAATGGCCTTCAGCTTCACCCATGTTGCTGAAAAATACATTATTTTATTTTTTATGGATGAATACTATTCCATTATATACATATATATACCATATATATGTGATATATATAAATGTGGTATATATAAATGTTATATATATATACATATATATATATCTTGCATTTTCTCTTTCCAACACTCCATTGATGGACACTGAGGTTGACTCAATGACTTTGCTATTGTGAATAGTGCTGTGATAAACATACCAGTGCAGGTGTATTTTTGATACACAGACTCCTCCAACAGACTCCTCAACTTAATAAGTTACCTCAGTGAAGTTTCAGACACAAAATTAATGTACAAAAAATAGTAGCATGTTTATACATCAATAATAATCAAGCAAAAAAACAAATCAAGAAGGAAGCCACTCCCATTTAAAAAGTCATAAAAATAAAATAACTAAGAATACACTTAACCAAGGAGGTAAAAAGTCTCCCCAAGGAGAACTACAAAACACTGAAAAGGAAATTGTAGATGACACAGACAAATGGAAAATATCCTATGCTCTTTAATTGGAAGTATCAATATTGTCAAAATTACCATATTGCCCAAAGCAATCTATAGACTCAATGCAATTTCTATCAAATTACCAGTGTCATTTTTCACAGAATTCAGAAAACACAATCCTAATCCTAAAGTTATTGACCTGATGTCTAGTGCAGTCAAGACAGTTTCACATTTTGCTCTCTGTAGAAATGATACTGTGTATACATGAATGTGGTGGAATGTTTTTGTCGACTGCTAACACATTGCTCATACTCTAGTCTAAAATTCATATGGAATCAAAAAGAGCCTGAACAGCCAAATCAATCCTTAGCAAAAAGAACAAAGCTGGAGACATCACATTACCTGACTTCGAATTATACTTCAAGCCTGTATTAACAAAAACCACATGATACTAGTACAAAAAGGGATACATAGATCAATACAACAGAGTTAAAAACCCAGAAATAAAGCCACTCACTACAACCGATTTTTGACAAAGTTGATAAAAATATACAATGGGGTAATGACACTGCATTCGATAAATGGTACTGAAAAAAAATGATATCCAGCTTCAGAAGCAGCTAAGCTAGACCCCTTTTCTTACCACATACAAAAATTAACTCAGGATGGATTAAAGACTAAAGGTAAGACTTGAAACTATAAAAATTCTAGAGGAAAACATAGGAAAAACTCTTCTGGACACTGGCTCAGATGAAGAATTTATGTTTTTCTTTCTTATCATTTCTGTGTTCACCAAAGTAGCACTTTTAATTTCCTTTACGAGCCTTTCCCTTGCATTCACAGGTTAGTTAACTGTTTGTCACAGTAGGCCTATCTTTCAGCCTATCTTGACTTTTGACCATACCTTCTGCACTAAGATAATCATGTCTGCCTTGAACTTAAAGTAGAAGAGGTGCTACTATTCCTCTTTTCACTTGAACACTTAGAAAACATTATAGGGTTATTTTTTTTTTTTTGGGGGGGGCGGAGTCTCGCTCTGTCGCCAGGACTGGAGTGCAGTGGCC
>NW_012115055.1:7909659-7921493 GCF_000951035.1 Colobus angolensis palliatus | reverse complement strand
AGTTAAGTTTTCCATCTCGTATGGCCAAAGTTCATGGGACCCTAAAACAATTACTAGGAACGTCAAAGATTAACTGAACACAGTTCACCATAGCAGATATAATAACAATAAAAAAGCTTGAAGTATTGCAAGGATTACTAAAATATGACACAGAGATATGAAGGAAACATACGCTGTTGGAAAATTATTGCCAATGGACTCACTCAAACTAGAGTTACCACAAACCTTCAATTTGTAAAGAATTCAACGTTTTTAATGCACAGCAAAGTGAAATGCAAAAAAGCAAGGTAGGTCTGTACAACAAGAAAGTAGTAATTCTGGCCATTCTCATGCCCTCACTCAGATTCACCTCCACAGTGAGAAGTGTTGTTGTTTTCAAAAACAATGGGAGTGTGTCATAAACTTCTGGCCTTTAGTAGAACATATGCTAAAAAATAGCTACTATTGATGAAGTGTTAAATTTCATTTAACACTTGTACACTGCTGATATTGTGTTCTTCAAATTTCTAAGCCATAACCTTAATTTCGTGTTTTTATTATGATAGCTATAAAGTTTATAAAGTTTAGAAATTTATAACAATACATTGTTTTTGCTGCATTGTTTGTTTAGTTTCCAAACTCATTTTTCTTTAACAATTGAATCGATTTGGCAAGGTAAGGCTATTCTTTTTCCAAAGACTATTTTGAGGAGGTACAGAAGTATTCCCTGTTCACCAATTAAATTGGCTGGTAAGATAACATTCTGAGAAATTAGATGATACAATCAATCACATCTTCATAGCTACTTTATCATTTTGAATATAATTTATATCACTTATTTAAAACCACTGGTATATTCAGTGGCATAGAAAATATTTGTTTGCACTTCTCATGGAAGTCCGCCACTTTGTTATTGACCTGATGTCTGGTACCTAGAGGCAAGACAGTTTCACATTTTGCTCTCTGTAGAAACTGCACTGTGTATACATGGATGTGGTGAAATGTTTTCCTTGATTGCTACACATTGCTCATAGTCAAACTAATACTCTGGTCTTAGTTTCCCAAAGGTTGCTTTGAGAAGGACGTGTAAGAGCATAATTCCTCACTTCCTATGTTCATCCTTTTGTGGGACAGGTGTGGCAGTTGGAGTGAGAAAAGTGAATCTCTCGGATTTTAGAATCATAAAATAATGGGTTGAAATCCAGGAAGTGCTTATTATAAATGTGTGATCTGGGGTAAATAGCCAAACTCTAAACTTGAGTTTCCCTGTTTATAAGTAGGGATAACATTCTTTGATGACATGGCTGTTGCCAGCCTGAAATGAGATAATCTATTCAAGCTGTCAAATAGTTTATAGATCACATACTCAAATGTTCCCAATCTGTACCTTCTGGTGCAGTTAGTAAGAAAATAAGTGGCTTGCAACTTATTCTGATCAGTTTCCTAACCTTTAAATTGTAATAGTACCTATTATGTAGGTATCAGAAGAATGAACTGATTAATGCACATTGTGTAATAATGTTACTTTTCCACAATATGGGCTTAATAAATGTTAACACTTTTGTTTATTAAGTGTATATTAGAATATTTTTAGAATCCCTTATAAATGCAATGCAAGGGAGTAGGTCTTGAGGACAGAAATCTCTCTTTAGATTATTGTTAAAATGGTAAATATATATATGTGTGTGTGTGTGTGTGTGTATATATAACATCAGCCACACAACATAAAATTTATTACATGGATTCAGGAGTCAAACTGTGCAAATAAAATGCTTAAACAATCTGTAGATTAGTTTTCTAATCTTTTAAATAAGGTTAACAATGGTAACTATCTCATAGGGTTGTGTTGAGAATTAAATTAGTGAATATTTATAAAGTACTTAAAATAGCATTTGGCATGTCCTAAAAATGAAATCCATGATGAAAAAGAATGTATGGGCCGGGCGCAGTGGCTCAAGCCTGTAATCCCAGCACTTTGGGAGGCCGAGACGGGTGGATCACGAGGTCAGGAGATCGAGACCATCCTGGCTAACACAGTGAAACCCCGTCTCTACTAAAAAATACAAAAAAAAAACTAGCCGGGCGAGGTGGCGGGCGCCTGTAGTCCCAGCTACTTGGGAGGCTGAGGCAGGAGAATGGCGTGAACCCGGGAGGCGGAGCTTGCAGTGAGCTGAGATCCGGCCACTGCACTCCAGCCTGGGCGACAGAGCGAGACTCCGTCTCAAAAAAAGAGAAAGAAAAGGACAATTGGTTAGAAAGTGGGTGGTTGTGCTTCTATCCGGAATACACAAGTAACATTTCACAGAGTAGTCGGCATTTGAGCTAGGCTTTAAGTGTTGGAGACTATCTGAGCAAATAGAGTAGTAAAGAAAAGAATTCTATTGATGAAAACAGAAGATGAAGGCCCAGACCAGAAATCTAAGGGCATGTAAAAGGAATAATATCTTCTACATTAGCAGAAGTGACAATTATGGAGGAAATTAAAGAAAACATTAAGAAGTTAGAAAACGGATCCTAGATATTATTAAATGCCTTTATTGTCCTGTAGATGAAAGGAGAAGACAATTAATTTGGCAACACAGGTAAAATTATAGTAGGAAGACCAGTTTTGCAACATTCTAGCAAACCAGGGAAAATAATCAAGGTTCAGACAGAGAACATTGAAAGTCAACGAAAATAAAAAAGATATTTAAAAAATACTGCAAAAATGAAACAGAATTTTGTAGGAGATAAGGGAGTGAGAAATTTTAAAGATAATTCTGATGTTTCTATACTATGCCTCTGAAAATGGTCCCAATTCAGAAGCAACAGATGTATGGTTGATATTTCACGTTTAGATACATAATATTTTTCTAACTTCAGATTTTAGTTTTATATAAATCTTATTAGTAGAAGGTTTGTGACTATGACACACTACTTCACTGCTCTTTGGAGAAAATGTACTCACATATAAACACAGATACCCCACAACCACCATATCACATTCACTATTTTGTAAAAGAACATTGATACTCTTAAAACAATATTTAACTATCTAAATACCACAACAAAACAGCATATTTATTAATAAAAAGTTAAAATGTTGTTTCTGTTTTTCTTCCCTTCCCCATCCTTCCTTTTACTTTCCAAAGCAATTCAGTCAGAAAACTATCATGAAGCACACTATAAGGAAGGCATCTGTGCTAGCAGGTCTCAGCTAGGCAGCCATGGAGGACGAGATCCGATTATCATAGCTGGGTATTGGAAAGTGAAGAGAGTGAGAGAAGGTTAAAGAAGGGACTTTCTTACTGGCCAAATAAATAATAATAGTAGTCGATTTTAACTCATTGTATAAAATGGGAAGTCATGAGTCTATTCCGTTGTAAGTAAACAAAATGAACAAATTTAACATTTGAGAAGGAACTTGGGTATTTATATACTATCAACGTGCCTGTCTATGAAATATTTGTTAATTTCAAAGAATAAAGAGTACCTATACAATGGAGAAACCTGGCAGAGACAACCTTACTCAAAAGTGATCATCATTAGTATTGAGAAAAATCAAAATCATATGTCACCTAATAAGATATACAGAGAACTCAATATAGCCTCTGTGATATTCCTGGCAAAGATACATGACCTGTATCTAATCACAAGGAAGCATCAGCTAAATCAGATTGAGGAACATTCTACAGAATGGTTTTCTGGTAATCTTCAAAAGTTTTAAGACCATGAAAATCAAAGAAACACTGAGAATGTTACAAGATCGAAGGAGATTAAAGAGTGATGACTTGAGTGATTCTGAACCTGATCAGCTTGTTATGAAGAGCAATATAAAGATCATTGACAAAACTTGAATGGGATTTAAAGATTAAGTGGCCATAATGAATCAATACTAATTTTATGATTGTGACTTTCGAATTACAGCTATGCGGGAGCATGTACTTAGTTGTAGAAGACACACTTTAATAAATTTAACAAGTGATTTATAGGAAATGTTTTTTTGCTAGAAATTGAAATTCTCATATAAAAAATCTTAAGAGAAATACAATCTTAACATGGAATTATCAGAAGGACCTTCATGTATAAACTTATAATATAAAAACATAAGAAGAGATTCAAGTATAAAAGTATAATTTGGTCAACTACTATAACTAAAGTCTTATAGCAGTTGGGCAGTTTGGCTCATGTCTGTAATCCCAGCACTTTAAGAAGCTGAGGTGGGAGGATTACTTGAGACCAGGAGTTCGAGACCAGTCTGGGCAATAGAGTGACACCTTGTCTCTACAAAAAATTTTAAAAAGTAGAAAGGCATGGTGACATCTACCTGTAGTCCTAGCTACTTGGGAGGCTGAGGCAGGGGTTGAGGTTGACATGAACTACGGTCTTGTCACTGCACTCTAACCTGGGTGACAGAGCAAGACTCTGCCTCTAAAATAAAAAGAGAGAGAAGGAGAGAAAGAAAAAAATAAATGAAAAGGCTTGTAGTAATGAGAAAAGAATTTAAGATAAGATGATTCAAGCATAAACAATCAGTGGAAAACTTCTATGTTTAGACAGAAAGCTAAAGAAACTGGGAAGAAAAGCTGAGAGCAGAGACCATGAGGAAGATTGCATGTTATGGAAGGGATTGTTTTAAAGAGAAGGATTCGTGTATAAAAAAACAATGAAATAGTCAAAGAAATGGACTGAGAAAAGCTCCCATATTTGGTAGGTAGATTATTGTTGGTTATCTTTAAGAAAGCACATTTTTCACATAGGTTTGAGGACAGAAATCCTATTTCAAAAAGTTAGAAATTAAGTGGGTGGTGGGAATTTGATGATTTGCCATCAAACGTTGAGTGTGCTTGTGGTTTGTACTTTATATCCTCCCATAACATGCAGGCAGTAAAAGACTCTGGTTTCCACTAAATGAATGGTTTGACTCAACATTTTCAAGCACTTTTGGCACTTTCTTTTTTTCTCAGGGTGTACTATACATCAAAAAGTAACAATTTCCTAGAACTCACAGTAATAAAGTTGATGGTTTACTCTTCCTACATGTCCATAGCAGGTTAGTAGGGGCTGGGCTCATCATGGTCATTGAGGTTTACAGGCTGATGAAAACTCATCTTAACAGGTGCATCGGTATGGTAGAAACAGAAAAAAGAAAACACATAAAAATATTTGTTATATCTTAAACCATTTGCATTAAGAAACACAATTCACACCGGGCGCGGTGGCTCAAGCCTGTAATCCCAGCACTTTGGGAGGCCGAGACGGGCGGATCACGAGGTCAGGAGAGCAAGACCATCCTGGCTAACCCGGTAAAACCCCGTCTCTACTAAAAATACAAAAAAACTAGCCGGGTGAGGTGGCGGGCGCCTGTAGTCCCAGCTACTCCGGAGGCTGAGGCAGGAGAATGGCGGGAACCGGGAGGCGGAGCTTGCAGTGAGCTGAGATCTGGCCACTGCACTCCAGCCCGGGCGACAGAGCAAGACTCCGTCTCAAAAAAAAAAAAAAAAAAAAAAAAAAGAAACACAATTCACTTTTACTCCCACTCCATTGGCCAAAACAAATCACATGGTTCACAGGATGGGAGTAATATAATCCTCCTACAGAAAGGACAATATACACTCAAAGCGAAAAGAGATAACAGAATATGTATGCAGCCAAATGATATCTTTATTTTGTGTATTTATGGAATTAAGGAAACTGAAAGTTATAATGTACCTCAAAGAGTCTTTAATGCTGTGGCTATTGAGCTTCAATAACTACATGCTACTTTCCTCAGGATAAATCCCTTGTGCAGACCCAATATATAAAGTAGGTAAAGTCGATCTGTCCTGCTTAAGCATGATTGGAGTCTCTAGAGCACCATCTGCTTGTCTCTCCCTTTATTACCAAACAGGACTCTTGGCAATTGGAAAAGAATACCTAGAAATTTACAGAATACAGTTTGAAAGCCAATGTACTATACTAGTTTATATTTGATGTAGGATCCTCTCTATGGCACCTGCAAGTCATAATTATCTATTTCCCAGCTTTGGTTTGGACAATTCCAGTAAAAAAAAAAAAACTCACTAACTCCGAAGATTCATTTTCACTGAGACGATACAAACTCTATCACTGAAAAGTCTCATCTCAGTAGAGAAGCCAGCTTCATGATAAAAATATCAAAACTATCTTCTATATTCTGCAATTAGAGAAGTAACAAGAACCAGTAAAGAGATATATCACATAATGAATCAAGCCTAAGGTCAGGAATATATCCTGGTTTTTTTTTTTTTTTTTGAGACGGAGTCTCGCTCTGTCGCCCGGGCTGGAGTGCAGTGGCCGGATCTCAGCTCACTGCAAGCTCCGCCTCCCGGGTTTACGCCATTCTCCTGCCTCAGCCTCCCCAGTAGCTGGGACTACAGGCGCCTGCCACCTCGCCCGGCTAGTTTTTTGGTATTTTTAGTAGAGACGGGGTTTCACTGTGTTAGCCAGGATGGTCTCGATCTCCTGACCTCGTGATCTGCCCATCTCGGCCTCCCAAAGTGCTGGGATTACAGGCTTGAGCCACCGCGCCCGGCTTATATCCTAGTTTTGATTCCAAATGCATTCTCTGTCCACTGCAATATATGGCTAAATTTTTAAAAATAATATATTTTAAAATATGATGTATGATCCTAAATAAGGTTTACGTTTTAATAAATGTTAACAGAAAGTTTTCTTAACAGTGACTTCTTCATATTAAATATTCTATTGATTATTCTTTAATTTTGAAACGATTAGAATGTTATTTTCCATTTATATCTCAATTGCTGTTTATTGATTATTGACTTATGAGGGGTTCTAATCTATGTACTTGATGTAGAACAGAGGACAAAGCATTTACCTCCTGCTGGCATGGAGATTAAATTCTAGAGGTGATGAACTATTAAAGCAGGAATGTTATGAAACATATAATATAGATTTTTCTAGTGCTCTTAAAAATATATTGCATATACATTTAGTTATTTTGGATTTTATATTTCTTTATATTAATGATTTTATCACAATATAGGTTTTCTTGATAGACTTTATATTTAACATTAAATGTTACAGGTGATCATTTCTCTAAGAAGATACAAAAATACCTGTATTTTTACCCTTTTGGTTATCACCTGTTTATTTTAAATAATTTTAGTGGAAGACCAATGCTCTCCTTCACCACAACAATTAAACATGTTATGGTAAATTCTAAAGCAATTTAGGCCATTTTGACATATTTATTCTAACAATAATCCCATGCAGTTCACTGAAAAAGAAGAGAAAGTAAGTAGCATATAATGTATATTCCAAATCATTCTTTTTAATTAGTTAACTTGACTGTTATATCAAGAAATAGGTGAGCTCTTTGTTATAGATACCTAATTTATTCATATAATTTAGCTGATTCAAAGGGTAATGTAGTACATTTCCCTTGATACTAAAAATTTTAATGATCAAATATGAGAATGGGAAAAGAAAGATGTTTTGTTCTTAAAATAACTATTATGTTAAACTCTCTCAAAAGAACTTTCAAAAGAAAAAGCAATTAACAAATGAATTGACCTAATTGTATAAGCCATCTGCAAACTACATTTCCTTTCTTTCATGGATATCTCGTTCACCTTCATACTCTTACCTTTAGTTGGGTTTTTCTTTGTTAACTGAAATCTCTTTGATTCTCACAGTGTTTATACTATATATCAGAAATCAGCTGTTTTTGATTCCAGCTTGTAAGCCTTATTTTTGAAATTGAGAAAATTCCAATCTTATTTAATAAAAAAATTCAACAAGTTAGTAAATATAATTGTACATTTATAATCATTTTTCACAATGATGGCCATTGTGCTTACCAGCTATTTCCATGTTAAATTCCTGTATCATTCATATCTTCTCTTCATGGATTACTGAGTACACATCTGTCTTGGAAATGCTATTTTGGAACTGTTGATAGATGTTTGAAACTACAGCTTAAAATATATATTAAAAGAGAAAATGTATTTATCAGCACTTCTACTCATTAAACTAATTTCATTCATCAGTTTTTAGAAAAGAATGTTTCTCAATGTGTGCATATAATAAAAATTATCTAATGTGACACTGAATAGTAAATAACAACAGCACTTTTAAAATGATATGCTTCATATCCATATTTTGACTAATGTAACAGGATATATATATTGTATGAAATATATAAGGTATAATTATCTTATATACAAATATATAATACATATCCAACAATTGTGTATATATATGTATATATATAGTATATATGTATATAAGTAAATCTATGTACACATATCTATGTGTGTATATATTAATGTATACGTGTATATATGTGTACATATATATTAGATTAATTTATACACTCATGACTTAGGACATTCCATGACTTACAGGCAAAGTTGCATAAGGCTCAAATAAGTGTCCCTTTTGTTTGATAATCATTCATCCACTTTTAAAGGTAATATTCCAGATTAATAATATCATTTTACAGAAATTAATTTTGGTCCAGGTGCAGTGTCTCATGCCTATCATCCCAGCACTTTGGGAGGCTGAAGCAGGTGGATCACCTGAGGTCAGGTGTTTGAGACCCAACATGGTGAAACCCTATCTCTACTAAAAATACAAAAATTAGCTGGGAGTAGTGGTGCACTCCTGTAATCACAGCTACTTGGGAGGCTGAGGCAGGAGTATCTCAGGAACTCAGTAGGCGGAGTTGGCAGTGAGCTGAGATTGTGCCACCGCACTCCAGCCTGGACAACAGAGTGAGACTCTGTCTCAAAAAAAAAAAAAAAAATTAGTCTTGAAATGTCAAAGTTATATAATCAGATAAGGTTTGACTTGTAATGCTAAATTGATTTAAGTCTGCTAGTATAATACCTTATGATGATCTTAATGATTGGTGGGTAGATTCTACAGATATATCTATTTATGTTTGATAACTAATTAGATAATTGTATATTTCTCAGTGTTCTCAAGTAAGTCTGTCTGCATCTGTCCCTCAAACTCCATTTTTATAACATGCTAGAATGGCAATACTGGTCCAAAACCTAACCATAAAGAGATGAAGCATTTACACTGTGCTTTAGGATTTACAATTTACTTTTGAAAGTAGTCCTTGTGATCCCGTTATGCATGCTAGTGTTCCTATTTTATAGGTGTGTAAACTGAGGCTCAGAGAGAAAACTGCTTACTCAAAGTCAACAAAGCTCTTAAAAAATACTGATGATCAGGCTACTAATGTGTATGTCTTGAGATGCTGTTAAAAGGGATTATTGCTAAAGGTAATGTTCTTAGCCAATTTGTACCTGGAATATGGAAAAAAATATTATTTGGGACTTACGTACCATAATGTTGATTATCTTACTGATTCATTGATTCATTTACTGAAAACAATGTCAAGGCACTTTATATTTGTCATCTCTCTTATCCTCTGAACCCATTTATGTGACAGTTATTATTATTCTCATGTTGCAAATGAGAATAATTGAAGGATGGAGAGTTTAAGTAATTTGCCCAATGTAAAATAAGTAGTGAATATGGAAAGTTTCAATCTCATCTCCAACAGAGTCTATAACATGAGTACATGAGTCCAAATCAGTCTATGTTTATATTATGCACATTTTCAGTTCTAAGATTGCATAAGTTCCAGGCATAAAGCCTGTGCTTAATTTTAGATACCCTGAATTAAAGTCAGGATAAAAACTACACACTACACTGAGGAGTCTGAGGAAAAAGTCATATACCAAGTCATAAACCAAGAGAAAGAGGAGAGATGACTACGACGTCAGTCATACTGAGAAAAGCTGCCTTTCTCAGCAAGTCAGGCCAAAAGGAGAAAGAGCTAGAGCCTTGATTCATGCCCCAGGACACTTGCAGCCTCTGATTTCCTCCACTTGGCCATTTTATATCTTTAATTTCCACCCTAAATGATAGATTGCCAAAGAAATAAAAGTCTGTACTACTCAGATGAAAAATTCAATATGGTAAAAACAGCAAAAATGACTATAACTTGAACTGCATTATGAGAGGTCTAATCTATTTCCAGAATTATTCCATGTCTTAAACCTTACTTTTTATAGTCTGCAATATCTGAGTTCAAGAGTGGGATGGAATGAAAAAAAGCAAAATATCCCATATGTAATACTTTGAGCATGATGATTACACTTGGAAATGATCTATAGGGTCCCAAACTGATTTGATAGTAATTTATTAAATTAGCGCATACACAGGAACCTATGATCCCCACTACTTCCCTTTCTGGACATCCAAAAACAAAAGATAACATAGTAAAAGCTTTTTAGTATTTCTTTGCATATTAAATCATCAGGTCCAAACTGGTGCTCAGTTGAGTACAAGGAAGAGTTAAGAAAAAATCATATAATCTTTTGCATATGGTCAAGAGTACATTCTGTTTATAACAATGCCCCATTATTGCTCATATATTAAGGAGAAACCAAAACTCCAAAGATCTTCACAGCATTTTTAATTTTTCTAATAGTTGCTTAGAAGAAAAACTTAAATATAATAATTGATACTATTATGGGTTAAACTGTGTCCCCCCAAAAATTCATGTTATGACGACCTAACTCCCAGTACTTCAGAATGTGACCTCATTTGGAAATAGGGCCTCATTTGGAAATAGGGCCTAAGTAATTCATATAAAATTAGTTACGTTAAGATGAGTTCATTAGAGTGGGACCTAATCCAGTATGATGGGTGTTCTTATAAAGGGGAAAATTTACAAACAGGCAATGTATAAAAGAAGACTATGTAAATATGTCCTCAGAAAGGACCAGCCTTGTTAACACGTTGACTTCAAGCTTCTAGAACTGTAACACAATAAAGTTATGATATTTAAGCTGCCCATCCTATGGTATTTTTATTAAGGTGGCCCTAGCAAATCAGTACATATGACATTATATCAGTAGGAATTTGAAAACCAAAAGAACATTAGTAGTGGTCTAGTTTAAGGGAAAGCATACAGAACTGATCATTAAGAAGCTGACCTTCATGTAAATTAGTTTGCTAAAAAGTTTGAAATCAAATGCTTTTCAATAAACATGCTTTGATGAAAACATCAAATTGTTTAATTACTTCACATGCTATACACATGTTAAACAGTACTATATAAATGTTGTAAATTGAATTTAATGTGTTAAACTTTATTGAAATTTTTCCTGAAGAATAACCACTGAAATAAAAATTTTTTAACTTCCTCCTTTGATTTACCTAAGTAAATAATCTGATTTGATTTGGAAATTGATAAAATTTAACTTTCAGATTTTAGAACCCAATACACAATAATTTACATTGGCAGTATTATTTAAAATCACACCTTTAAAAAATTAATCCTCAGGGTCAAAAAATGTTGACTTAGAATAACACTCCATTATTCGAAATACTAAGAGAGACAATTGAAAAGCCATTGCACAAGATTATCTTATGCACAATATTCTGTAAAGATCTGCATAGAAAGAAAAAGGAAGAAGACTGAAGAAAATGTCATGCACTTTCTAAGAGACTATTCATTTCTGCTTAACTTTTCTCCCATATCATTAAGGATTATAATTTTCAGTTATCAATAATATTCATGGTGATCTACTACAATACAAAACACAGGATCACATATTTCTTTTTGGAAATGCAGAAAGATATTATCATAATAGCAGTCGGTTGACTTCTGTAAGGGTACATCCATTTTGTGAATCTATGTACCAGATATGTGAGAGGGAGAAAGAGACAGAGACAAGATGAAGAAAGGAACAGGCAGAAAGAAAGAGAGAAACAGGCCTGGCGCGGTGGCTCAAGCCTGTAATCCCAGCACTTTGGGAGGCCGAGACGGGCGGATCACAAGGTCAGGAGATCGAGACCATCCTGGC